>NC_056750.1:309868587-309986087 GCF_019279795.1 Protopterus annectens | reverse complement strand
CTTTAGGACAAGCATTGTAGTGGCAGTGTAAAAGAACAGTGGGGGCATCCACAACTATGAGCAATCTACAGGTATGAAACTCTTGTCACTCTGTATAAAAGTGCTGGAGAGAGTAACTGATGAATGAATACATGAAGTAGCAGAAAGTAAGATGGGAAAGGAGTTCAGTTTTGGATCAGGATGCAGTGAGACAGACAGTGAATAAGAAGCCAAAGATGTGAGATGAGTCCAAATGGGCATTCCTAGACTTGGATAAAGCATATGACATGGTCCCAAGAAAACTGATTTCCTACAATTGTTTGAAGTCCAGGAAAAATTGGTAGAACTAGTGCATGCTGATTACATGGATGCAATAGTGGCAGAAATAGTCACCTGGTAGTGTGAATATTGGCTCTAGATTGTCACTGCTGATGGGACATCCCAATCCCATGTGCAAAATGGGAAAAGGGTTTGTGGATGGATGGCTAGACAGATGTACAAGTATCCAATGATACAAGCATGACAAGGTCTAGACTCAGTGAAGTTTCCATTGGGAGTGGGTGTACAAGGTTCAACTCTGAACCCACTGCTGTTTATACTGGTGATGGACTACCGTAGCAAAAAGGTCACAGTAATACTTAAAAGTAATTTGGATGGCTAGATGGGTAACCGAAAATTCAACCCAGGAGTTCTACCTCTGTCCCTCTTGGACAAGGGCAATAGGTGCTGATTTTATAGTGTCTGCTTTAACCAGACACCCTTGGGAACATGGTTGAACTTGGCACCCGTGATTGGCTTCTGCTACAACAGAGTGCATCTTAAGTAGCCGCCAGTTGCACAGAATGTCATGAAAAACATAATACTCTGGTTCATGCATGTGTACAGGAAAGAAGAAAACAATTTAGTAAAGAAGACTTGGGAAAGTCAGGAAGAAGGCAACAGAAAATGAGGACATCTAACCAAGATATGGATGGACTGCATGAGACACTGGTGACAGGCTTGACTGCTGAAGAAGGTAAGAAAGTGACACTGAGTCAGAAGAGGTGGCAACAGCAGTGACACTCAATCCCTATAAAGAAAAGTGGGGGAAGGGGGGGTTAATAATGATAATGAAGTTAAATCAATAAGCCAAAATAGTGTACACAGTAACTAATAAAGCATCATTAATTTGGCTTAAATTCCAGGTCACACAAACTTGGGGGGGGGGTGCAAAACATTTACAAACTCATTATGACAAATTGTATCCATACGTTCAGATGTGAAAAATAACGGCTTCCTTTTGTTGAACTTATTAAGCAGTTAGTTAGCACCTTTAAATGTTAAAAAAATGCAAGTGCAGCTAAAAGCCTCATTATGCACCAAGACAAGATTTGTTGCTACTGGATGTATTACACAAACAATGTTTCCATCTCTAAAATTATCTGACACACAGACTTCAGCCTTACGTTAAGCAGTTAACATCTGATACAGTGGCATCGCAAAGCACATGTGACTCCTGAGCTGTAACATCCCTGACCGGATTGGACATAAAACTTGCTCATTAATACTGTTAGTGACTGCTGCACCTCTAAAGGGTAAAACCGAACATAGTCAGCATAGGGAGTGACCTAGACTATAGTCCTCTTCATTTACTGGATTCATTTGGACATTTTTTGTTTTCTAATGTGCTTTTACCCCCTACCATTAATGATATTCTTACTTTTAGAGTAATTAATGCCATTTTTTTAAATGGCAGGTCTTATTTCACTTTGTATCCTAAAAGGCTCTTACAGACGTAGATGCTGCCTTGGTGGACTGAAGTTTAAAGTGTGTTGCAAATATTTATACTAACAATCATGGTTAACAGTAATTTAGTAGTGCCACCTCTTTAGAAAGTATTAAAAGATGGGTAGACTTTTTTTAACTAATACTTATGTCTAGTAATCAGCTAATAACATGAAGAGGATTGCCGGACAGTTTAATTAAAAGAAGAACTCAGCCCTTTAAAAAGTGACCCTTTCCTCTAAACTACTAAAATCACCACATACATAAAGAAATATAATTTAATTATTATTCATATTTCCACTTGCATTTTTCCTATGTTTGAATCATGTTACATCATAAATACTAGGAGGGGCACAGTAATTTGGTCAGATCGCTTATTCCAATTACAGACCCATTATGAAAACAATGGTTCTTAAACACTGACATTTAAATGTGCCTTAAGCATCAAACTGCCAGCATCATACCTCACATAAATAGTGTAGCCTGGAGCTACAGTTAGGAGTCTGAAAAAAACATCACCTTTAAGTTTAGTTTTCAGATGCAAATGAAAAAGAAAACTCAACTCACACATTTTTAATATGAAACAAAATTAAACTAAAGTTGTCTTTCCCTTTAAGAATGTTCGGTTGTTACACGACAGAGTGCAGAAGGTATTAGCCCTTATAGTTTCATTTTTACATTTAGCCTGGATGCTAAAACAGTGACAGCCATAGTACAGAAAAATTGGAATTTGTTTATGAATGATACACTGCTGAGGAATAAACTTCAGGAGTTTCCCACTATAGTTTACAAACGAGGGTTCAATTTGAAGCAGTTACTAGAGAGGAAACCCAAGAAGTTAGGTAGTATGTTGGGTATGTCCAAGTGTAACGTGCCGTTACTGTAAATACATGGAAACAGAGCAAACGTTTGAGGTGAAAGGGAGGAGGTATAGGACTGGGGGCAAGTTCAACTGCCAGAGTAAATGGGTGGTATATTTAGCAAAGTGTTCCCACTGTCCGGTCTTCTATATAGGAAAGACAGACAGAAAATTACGAGAACGAGTGTATGAACATGTATACGCTATAGGGAGACTTAAAGGAGAGAACGCCCTTGCGAGACACATTGTGGACTACCCATTACATTGTTTCACTTTTCGAGCCATTGACCAAGCTCTTACCAACGGTAGGGGGCCCCAGTGTCGTTGATTTTGGTGCGCTGTGAATTAATTTGGCAACCAAGACTAGATACCTGCCATTACCCAGGCATAAATGAGTTAAGCTCCATTATGTGCATTTTGAAACTGAAATGTTTACGTATACAAATTATTGTGAACAATCAAATACATTTTTCATTATCACTTTTTATTTTGATGTTCACTATGTCCCTCAGGACTTGGTTACAAGCATGTATTAATATTTTAACACATTGACATACAGTTTTTTGACTTTGATGACAGATGGAGTATTTACAAATTGCAGTTAATTATATCTATTATATTAATTATAAATATTTAGCCGCAGTGGTGGTGCTGCGATAGCATTGTCACCTCACAGTAAGACACTGTCCGGTTCGATTCTCAGCTAGAGCGTCTTCTGTGTGGAGACATGCGTGAATGGGTGTACCTTCATTGAAGGTTGTGCATCAGAGCTGGTAACTCGGCATGCAAAAATCAACTACCAATCATTAGCGGACCTGAAACAAAATTATAACTAAAGTTGTCTTTCCCTTTAATCAAACTGAGTGCCACAAGGAAAGGAAGACCGGAAATATTTTTATCACACACACTTAATTTTGCATTTTCTATACTATTTTCTGTAAAAGTGCACATTTTCTTCTGGTGTTTTGTTATAGCATTTTTATACAGTAGTTGGTTAAAATGAGTCAGTGAGTTGGAGGAGGGAATATAAAGATTAAAGACTATTAAAAACTATGAATGCAACACAAACCATCACAGCTCAAGAGACAGCTATTAACCACAAGGGACAGATTTATCACATGAACACTGAACTACAGTTCTTACTTTGAAAACTGCAATTTCCTACATTACCCAGACTGTCATTCAAACATTCCTTAAGATTGCTGTACCAGAGATGACCACTGTTAAAATCAAAGGAATGAAAAATATGGGTTGATACCGACAACCAAAAGTTGGCTGTCATAGTGTTGTAAACTGATGGGGAGAGAGTGAGAAAACCTCAGTAATGATCCTCACATAATAGAGTTTTCCCTATGTCCCTCAAATGATGTCAGAGAGACAAAAAGCATTAATTGCAAAACAAAACCAAGCAGCAGAGAGGCCCCCTTTCAGACCATTCTGAACTCTAAAAAATTAGGAAATAACAACCAACTACTTCAATACATGGACATTAGTAATACAGAAAAGGCCCTGAACAAGCACGTGTTCATCTAGTCCTTTCTGTCTCCCTACAGCAGACAATTAGCTGCCACTAGGGATTTCACCACATTCCCTGGGTTTACAGAACCCAACTAGCCTCACCTGGAATAACTCCAATTCATCTTCAGGGATGTTGAGGCAGCATCATACTGTTACCAGGGAAAAGGGACCCAATTTCTCAACTACCGTGCACACACTACATCACAGGTAAAGATGTGCAATTTGTGTGCTGACACATTGTCCCACCCCCACAGAGACAGGATGTAGCCACTGCCCTGCCTCAATGAAGACAATGCCCCCCACCCCACCCCCTTGCATCCCTGATCTCCACTAGAAATTAATTGCAAGGTGTACAAGTGTGCACCCTCCTCCTCCTCCCAAGGACAGTCAAACCTATCCTCCCAGCACCATATGATGTCTGAGCTGCAGTCAGGTCTTTAACACTACCATGGAGATGGATTCATCAGCACTACTGCTGTTGTCGTGTCTTTCGGCTTTTCCTGGTTAGGGGTCGCCACAGCGGAACTCTGGTCTGCTAATGATTGGCAGTTGATTTTTACGTGCTGAGTTGCCGGCCCTAACGCACAACCTTCAAGAAAGGTACGCCCATTTACGCATGTCTCCACAGAAGACGCTCTAGCTGAGAATCGAACAGGACAACGTCTTGCTGTGAGTCGACAATGCTACCGCAGCACCACCACCGCGGATTCATCAGCACTACTGTTACAACTACAAAACTTTCACATCTGGAAGGAGAAGATCTACCCAGCTCTGTTGTAATAGTAAGTACATCATTTGCACATGATGGAGCTTCTGTTACCAGATATAAAACAGGACGACAAACTATCATGGGAACATGCTTCTGATGACTTCAGCATCAAAGGAAGACCTGGACCATGTGACTACACCCAGTTTTACAGTGATCTGCAGATGCATTTGGTGAAGTCTATGCAGTGGTTGCACAAATGTCATCCAAGGCTGCATTATGGGAAAAAAAGGCCTTCAGATTGCTACCTCTTACAGAATGCAATCTACAATTAGAAAGTAATGGTTTGTTATATTTTAATAAAAAAAAATAGATACAATCCATTAACCATTTTGATAGAATAATCACATACTTCACACACAAGTTTTACTTAGTGAAATATGCAGACAACTGACTGGTGATGACTGTACAATATGAAACAACTGCTCTTAACTTCTTCCAATACTGAGGCAGAAGCATCTGGGTGGCAGGCAAAAGAGAGGGGTTGGGATCAGAATGGGGTTCCATGTGGTCAAGCCTGCAGCGTGTAATCATCTGAGATGATTACTGTAAGCTGTGGAAATCATACTTCACACACAAGTTTTATTTAGTGAAATATGCAGACAACTGACTGGTGATGACTGTACAATATGAAACAACTGCTCTTAACTTCTTCCAATACTGAGGCAGAAGCATCTGGGTGGCAGGCAAAAGAGAGGGGTTGGGATCAGAATGGGGTTCCATGTGGTCAAGCCTGCAGCGTGTAATCATCTGAGATGATTACTGTAAGCTGTGGAAATCCAGTGTAAAACATGAAGCCAGTAAACTTTGATGGTCCAATGAAGAATTATTTTATAAATACCATAGCAACAGACACAGCCATTAGCCCCAAAGATAAGGGAAAGAAGGGTGAGACCATTACATTTTCATCACTAATCTGAAGGATTGAAAAAGTATGATCAGGCACTCATTAGCAACAGTGAACCTGCATAAGAGTGAGTGGCTAGGAGTAATTTGTCCAGACAGGGAAATATGTTTTGCAATTTCTCGTTCCTTGAATCTACAGACGTGCACTCAGTGAACACTCTGGGACAGGAGGCAATACCAAATGGAAGCGTCCTGAACTGGAAAGGAGTGGCTGGCTGTGAGGAAACCTCTTGGACCCTCAGAATTCTTTATGGGGAAGCAGATATTTTGGAAGTCAAGAGAGTACATACAGCCCTCTTCTGCGACCATCTGAAAAAGTCTTCTTCTGGAATAACTTCCTTTCTTCTGCTCTAGTCAACAGTAGGTTGAGTTCTTTGTTTTGCTGGGAATAGAACTTTGGCTGCTTTAGCCCTGGCAAAGGCCTTAATAGACATGGCTGCAAGAGGCCTAGCAGCTCCACGTGCAGGGGTTGAAATATCCAGGGGAATAGTGTCTGATAATTCCTGAGAAACCGCAACAGAAGGTTGGATTTCAGAAGCCGATTCTACAAGGTTAGAGGAGGCCTCGGTAGAAGGCATGGTTTCGGCTGAAGAAAGAACCGCTTGCTCGGTTTCGGCCGAAACCGAGACACTCGCGGTTTGCTTAATCGTGGTTTCGGCCGAAACCGCGGACCACGAGTGACGGTCCTTTTCTTTGCGTTTTTTGGTAATTTGTGTTGTCGGAGGATCCGACGGCATAATATAGGCAAAATCAGAGCCGAAAATCTGTTCGGCAAACTCCGACCGACGTTTAAGCGTCCGTCGGTTAAAAGAAGCACAGGCTAGACAAGCTGCTACGTTGTGGTCTGGGCCTAAACAATGTATGCCGTAGGAGTGGAAATCTTTATGAGGTATTTGTTTCCCACAAGATAAACAGTTATTCACTTTCTCTGACATCGGCTGAGGCAAGAAAGTGTCCCCAACGGGGTACTTAGCTTTTTAGAAGTCTTCGAAGTAGTATTCGGTAGTAGTAATCTCTGGATCTGACCGACCGGCACTTGCGAACAGCTTCTGCTTCGGGCGCCACACGGCAAGAAAGACTGAGGAAAATGGCGTTGGCTGATGCCTTTATACCCGAAAAACTGCAGCGATGACATCGGGTGAAGTGCGACAGCAGCCGAAGCCGGACCCAGACTTTGGAATCCGGCCGACCGAAGGGCTACCTGACGACAGGACAACCCATTTGTAAGGACTGCAGATGCATCCTTGAAGGACATCAGAAACACACAGACTAATAATAATCTGCTTTTGGTTTGCTGGGAATTTCTGGGTGATTTTGCTGTGATTAAAGCTCAAAATCCCTCCTTGGGATGCTCTGTGGAACAGAACTACATATCCCTTGGAAATTACTTTCCTTATCCACTCGTCCTACAGGATGGCAAGCCATGCATGCGAGTGGAGGAACAGACAGTTAATAAATGACTCTGGGGTGGGACAGTTGAGCAAAACCCCAGGGGTTAAAATGCTGTCCTGCCAAGGGAAGTCTGACTCCCTTCAGTACCGATTACCCTTGCATCTATGTAGACAACCACTGGAAGTTACCACAAAAACATTATCTCCCAGATTTGAGATTCTGGTGCTGTTGCTCACCAAAAATGGCAAGCATGCTACTGCATTCCTTGGAAAGAGGCACTATGGAGTACTAAAATTTGACACCAGCAGCGGCTGAGGTATTTCCTTCTTTTCCCATGTTATCTAGGCAAGTACACACAATTAGCCCAAAATGAATGGATCCAAAGGACATGTTTAAGAAGGTCACCTTGGCACACTGCAAAATTGTTTAATGGGAGCCAGATGTGGTGGATTATAGAAATATACATGCATGCAGCCCCAGCAGAACATGCAGGAAAGTTCTAAGTCAACTGCATGCTGAGGTTTAAAATGGAGACTTTAAGAACCAGCTGCTACTGTAACTTCTGTTTCAAATGCACATCTGGCAACTCATCTAGAGATTGTTACATCCCATCCAACTGCTGTCTCTAGAACATCCTACAGAATGTGTAGTTTACAGAGCCAGAGAAAGCACTAGGCAACTGCCCATGGCCTACTTCTGGCTAGTTGGGGTCTTCATGGCTTAAAAAATGTACCTCTAAAGTAATGCTCTGCTTTCTCTTAGAGAAAAACAAAACAGCAGCACTATGAGGCAACATCAGCTATACCTCTCAACTGTACAGATTTTCTCAGAATGTCCAGATTTTTGCCACATATTTCTGGTCTATTTTTCATAAAACTGTGACTTTCTGGCAAAACGTTAAGTCATTAAAGACTGAAGTCAGAAATGAACGACATGAGTTTCAGACTTCTTATCCTTCAAAAAAATTCATGCTAAACAAAACCTGTTCTTCTATCAACTAAGTTTGTAAGAGCAATATTTTAAAATTGTCCCCATTTGTGGGCCTGTGTCCCCCCATTATTTATGATTTTGTCTACATTTCTTGCTCTAAGAGGTTGAAAAGTATGATCAGCTTGCACTGCATGTCTGGAGTGTGGCAGATTTGAATAAGTGCAGGAGAAGGAGCAACAAGACAAGATAATGTCAGCCTGTAAAGGACATCCACATCTCAGGCCATCTGAGTAACAGTAGTAGCCAGTATTCATACACAGCATGGGAGATCTCTGCTCACTACTGTGTGTCCATGGTTTGGACTATCATCCAAAAGTGAGAGGGGAGGACTAAGTAGCTAGCACAGGCAATATGGATTTATCAGCCAAATGTAAGAATGGGGGGGGGGGTGTCATGTGTGTGTAAAATGCCACACTTAGTTATGTGGCTTGTTCAAAGTCAAATCCTGTACCTTAGTTAAAGGGGTTAAGAGCTTTAATCGAACTGAAACCCCCAATTTCTTAACTGTTGGGGAGGAGAGAAGAGACAAGATCAAGTGATTTTGAGTAGTCTGACAGTCAACATAGGTCAAAATGAGATGTAGGTGTCCTGCAAGGATATAATACCCCCCATACGAAAAAAAACAAAACAAAAAACCCCCCCCAGAAAATATGCAGTAATGTTTCTGACTTTTGTATGACACTCAGGTTGAACAAAAGCTGCTGCTATAGGATTTATTTTATCTGAAATAGTTTTGCACTAAAGAACAAATCAATTCATTGACAGGCCTTGACTGTGTAATAGAGTATAAACATACTGCATTTATAGATTAGATTAGGTTCATAGATTAGTACTAGGCTAACTGCCCTTGTGGGCCATTTCATACCTAGCCAATTACCCCATGTGAGAATCAAACCTTGCACCTTGTATCTGTAATTTAAGTAATATATTTTTACAGTACCTTCTTTAGAGCCTTGAACAAATGCAAAGGGTTTGACATTTGTCATGTCATATAGTCTGCATTATTTAGTGATGATCATAACAGTCTGATCTTCAGCATCCCTTATGTAGTCATTGCATATTACTGCGGTACAGTCTCTCTCTACAAGATCAGATTGTAAAGGATTTGTAAAGCTCTGAATTGTTAATTAACTACTTCACGTGGCAACGGTGCAGGCTTTGAATCTTTCCATCTTCATTTCCCTCCTGTGTGACATTGAGCAAGTCTTTTAACCAGGCAATGCTTTGGAGCAAATAGGAATTTGTGCTAGACTCCTTAATGCTCTCAAGGACTGCATGCCTAGCAACTATGAACCTGTTGTTTTTTTGCCAGACATTTCCTATTGCATAACGGATCTAGCTCAGGAAATGTTATGGCAATATCACCATCACACTATTTTTAAGTGCAACTGTGGCAATTTATTAAGAACTGCAGACACTGCTTTTGTAGATGAAACACTGAAATGTAAAGCTGTTTACCAGCAGCAACCTCTGCCTTAGTAATAGCTATCTTTAATTTGTAATTATTTAAATGACTTTTACTTCTGTAGAGACTGTGCATATTGACTTATTATCAGAGTATTAGAGAATAAGAAATTAACCATCTAACATTTAAACGGTGCTACACTTGGCTGGATCTTATGGTATGACAGTGATCTTTATACAATTTTATGTAGTTCATCCAAAGTTACCAATAAAGCACATGTAATTTATTTCTTCATAACAATAAGGGGAGTACACAGTCAGTAAAGTAGCTATAACTGCTGGTGGTGGGGACTATGTTGACAAAAAGTAGCGGTATGTCCTCATCTGGTCATTTCTGAACAATGTCTAATCTGGCTTTACAAGATTATTGTGTGCTTGTGAATTAAGTTGGAAGACTGTGTGTAGGAGATAAATTTGAAATATGTGCCTGTGGTAATTTTTTTCACAAACAACTGAGGGATATAGTCAACAATGTAGCTATAATTGCAGGGTATGGGAGATGTCTGTTGTCTTCCTAGGACTAGAGTGCATTTGTTGTAAAGCATGACCAATTTTATTACAAATCAGAGATGTGTACACAGGTGATAAAGTGGTCAAAATTGTTGAGTACTGATGTTGGTGGATTATCATGATAGCAGTCCTTTTATGGTTGAAATATTCTGAAATGGGTACTTTTGTCATTATTGGTGCACACATTTTGTTTTACTGCTTACTGGGAAAATGTTGAAAATGACGAGTTTAAAATGCACCCGGACAAATATTGCTATATTAAATAAGAAATAGAATTTAAAATACTAGGGAAGATGAATTAAAGAATACATGCATTTATGCATGGTCCAAAAAATGTGTTCAGTGGACCCATGGTTTGAAAACAGTCCAAGGCCCCAGATAATCCACCACTGGACAGATGCATTTTCAATGAATGTGAGTTGTCAAGAAAAGAGAAATTTACTGTTGCTCATGCCAAGTCTGTTTTTAACGTGATACTGTTTTTGCTTTATTTAGCACATGGCCACCAGTATCTGTGCAATGAAATCTGAAATAAAAGTTTTAAATTAAATCCAAATATCTGTAATCACTGTAAAAGTAAAGAAGAAAACAGAATGCATACCAACATGTTTGAAAATTGTTTATGATAAATGGGAAGAGCCAGTAAAGTAATGGATCACTGAAATGGTCGTTGGGAGTGGGGATGGGGTGCAGAGAGGACCTGGATCCATTACCCTGCCTAGAACCTCATTTGACCATGATCTGACTCTGATTGTTTATCCCTCGTTGTAAAACTTCCTGAATCTGTTCTTTGTTACTGACTCCTTATCAGGTGTGGATGGACAGTTAGGCTCCAAGGCAGAGGAGCCTTTTTAAAGGGAGCTGCACCATGATTTAGTCCAAATTTAATGTCTCTGATCAGCAATTCCAATCTTTAGGATGCCAGCGGACTATCACATGGCATTTGGGTTGCTCATTGCCATAGATGAAGCAAAGTTGATAATTTTATTCATAGGTTTAGCCACCAAGAAACATGGCTGCATTGCTCAAAGAAACATTTAGAAGATTTTCTGCAAGGAAGACAATCAATCAGTGGGCTATCCCCACTGTCTTATTTCTAAAATCTCCTTCCAGTTTGGGGTAATCCCAGTCAGGAAATGAGGTGAAGCTGTGCCCTTTTTGTTGTCCACATCTAGTGTGTGCGTGTGTGTGCGCACACAGTATGCATGCATCCTCTTGCACATTTCCTACCAGAACTTGGAGATAACATGTCTACAGTCATCAAGGAAATAGGAAAGGCCCTACAGCCTTCTGTCCTGAAGACAAAGAGAACAGGGGCTGGCAAAGGCTCAGACAAAGAACTGCCAGCATGATAATGGAGCAAAGCAGGAGTATACAAAACACACATAACAGCAGCTGTATGTACAGCATGGACTTCAAGACCAATGAAAGTCTTGATGAAGACAGCATTGATGCCAGTGAAAAACAAACCCATTTGATGATGGTACTGGCACTAAGTGACCTCAAAGTGTTAACTTACAACACCAGCTAAAAGTACAGTTGTGTACACTTACCATAAATGTAGATGTTCGAGTGTATTCACTGCTGCAGTCATCACTCTTGGGTTATCTGCCTTGCAGGTACCCCTAAAGTCGGCCTGAATACCAGAGACTTAGTATTTTTGCATTGGATGCTGTCACTCCTGGACTGACATCAGGTCGTCAGTGGTATAAAAACAGGCAGCCAATGCCATTACGTCAGTTTTTCTTGCCACAAATGTCAGGAGTCCCCAAATAGGGAGCCAAGTTATGGTGTGGAAACACCACCAGTAAAAAGTAAATACCAATACTAGTAGAAATAGCCATAGAGCGGAGAGAGGAGAGAGAGAGAGAGAGAAAACCAGGGGGCTAGTGGGAGGGGAAACCAGGACTGCAACAGTGAATGCACTTGAACATCTACATTTATGGTAAGTGTACACAACTGTACTATGTTCTTTGTGTTTCACTGTTGCAGTCATCACATTTGGGTGGATTCCCAAAGCTGAGGAAGGGTGGAGGCAGTCAAGTAGAGTTAGGGCTGGCTAGTAGGCCTTGCAAGACTGCTGTAACAAAACCTGCCCTGGATTTGGAAAAGATAGGCAAGTGGTAATGCTTGGTGAATGCGTGTATAGAACTCCAGGTAGCAGCTTCCAGGATGTCCCTGGTAGGGACTCCCGTGAGAAATACTGAAGAGGTAGATGCTGCCCTAGTGGAATGTGTTCTAACCCCCTGAGGGGTTGGTTTTCCATGGTGCTTGTAGCAGAAATGGATGCAGTGTGCTATCCATTTGGAAATGGTTTGTTTTGAAATGGCCTTGCCCTCTGTCCCTGTTGCAAAGCTGACTATTAACTGGTCAGATTTTCTGAAGGGCTTAGTCCTATCAAGGTAGAATCTGAGCTGTCTGTGCACATCCAAAGAGTGCAGTATCCTTTCCCCTTTATTTTGAGGATTAGGGAAGAAGGTTGGCAAATGGATGGATTGGTTGAGAGCCACACTGGACACCACTTTAGGCATAAATGAAATGTTAGTCCTGAGGGAGACCCTGTCAGCATGCAAAATAATGAAGGGTTCCACAGCCATCAGTGCTTGTAGCTCAGACAATCTTCTAGCTGAAGTGATGGCTAGAAGGAAGGCTGTTTTCCAGCAGAGGAATTTTAACTCTGCTTTAGCAGCATGTTCAAAGAAGGGAAGCGTGAGCATTTCCAGTACAAAGTTAAGGTCCAAGTAGGGGTGGGTGCTCCCCTTGGTGGCCTTAAGTTGTTTGCCACGCTCAGGAATTGTTTAATGAGAGGGTGAGAGAATAGAGGTGGCTCAGTGTTGTAATGAGCCGAGATGGCAGAGGCATGAATCTTAATGGAGGAGAAGGATAGGCCTCTGTGCAGTAGTCTTGCTAGGTAATCCAGGATTAGAGGTAAGGAGGGCAGTGTTGTGTCCTCTCCTTTTGACCGAATCCAAGAACAATACCTTTTCCACTTATCAGCATAGGATTTCCTTGTACTGGGCCTTCTGGCTTCAAGGATGACGTCCAGCTCCTGTTTGCGTAGGGTTGCTGGTGGAGTATTCAAGGAATAAATCAGGCTGCAAGATTTAGAGTTTGCAAATGTGGATGCAAGATCTGTCCCTCCTGCTGACAGAGCAGGGTTGGGGTATGGTGTAGGTGCCAGGGTGGCACTGTTGTTATGCTGTGCAGGAGTGGGTACCAGTGCAGGCATGGCCTGTCCTGTTTTATCTTGAGTAATACTCTTAAGAGAAGGGGCAGAGCGGGGAAGGCATAGATTGATAGGTTTTCCCATTGAAAGGATAGGGCATCCACTTTCCAAGCCCTGATGTGAGGATTCTTGGTGCAGAAATTTACTGCGCTGGTGGTTGTAGGGGGAGGCAAAGAGATACTCCTCTGGGGTCCCCCATTTCTGAATCAGAAAGTTGAAGGTGTTGGGCTCCATTTTCCACTCGTGTGGGTCTAGGAGATTTCTGCTTAAGTTGCCTGCCAGTGAGTTTAGTTTGCCTGGCAGGAACTGAGCTTGTAGATGGACTTGGATGTCCAAGGCCGTGGTCCACTGGGTCATTGCTAACTGGCAGAGTGGGTAGGAATGGGTTACCCCCTGCTTTCTGATGTACCACATAAATGTGGTGTTGTCTGGTTTTATCAGCAGTTGTCCTGGAAGGAGTGGGAATCTGAAAGCTGTCAGAGCATTTTGTATAGCTAGCATCTCTTTTTGGTTGATGTGCAGATGAATTTGACTTGGGCTCCAGTGGCCCTACATTTGCCAGCCATGTGAGCCCCCCATGCATAGTCTGATGCATCTGTGGTCAGGGTCTGGGTGGCGTGGGGTAGAGTGAATGTCAGTCCCTTGTTGTGGTTGCATGCTTCTGACCACCAAAGGAACACTGTCCTTTGACAGGGTATGATAGGAATAACTGTGTTCAGGTCCTGAGAATGTTGGCACCAAAGACTTTTTAAGTACCATTGAAGTTTCCTCATATGTAGTCTTGCATATGGAATTAGCAGTATACATGAGACCATGAACCCCAGGGCTTGCAGTATTTTTTTTGCAGATAGCTGGGTTCTGATGGCCATTTGTTTGAAGTGGGTGGGGGGTTGGCATAATGGTTAAGGTGTTTACCTTACAGACACAAGGTGCAGGGTTTGATTCTCACATGGGGCAATTGGCTAGGCTTAAAATGGCCCACAAGAGCACTTAGCCTAGTACTAATCTATGAACCTATGAAGTAATCTGTCAGATAAACTTGTTTTTCTGAAGTGAGGAATGCCATCTGGGAAGTTGTGTCCAAGCTTGCTCCCAGGAATACAATCTTTTGACTGGGTACCAGTTGTGATTTCTTTTCATTGATGGTGTACCCCAAGGAAATGAGAAGATTTTTTACAAATGCCAGGTGCTGAAGTAGCAATTCCTGACTGTCCGCCTGAATCAGGCAGTCATCAAAGTATGGATAAATTTGGATATTTCTCTGCCTGCAGTATGCAATGGTTGGAGCCAGGCAGTTTGTGAATACTCTGGGTGCAGTAGATAAGCCAAAGGGAAGTGAAGAGAACTGATAATGCATAGATCCTGCCCTGAAACGTACATACTTCCTGCATGACTCCCTCTTAGGGATGTGCAGATAGGCTTTTTTTAAGTCTAGGGTGACTAACCAGGCATCCTTGGCTAACATAGGAAGAAGCTGTTGCAGTGTAAGCATTTTGAACTTTGGTACCACCAGGAAGGTGTTTAGAATTGAACGATCCAGGATTGGGCACCAACAGCGCTCGATCCTGGGTACCAGGAAGAGTCTGGTGTAGAATCCTTGTCCCCTTTGTTCTAGTGGAACAGGCTGAATAGGTCTGATATTGAGCAGGGAAAGTACTTGGTTTCAGCCTCTGCCCACTGGTGTGGAGAAAGGTCTGGTAACCCACTTGGGGTTGGCAGATAATGGAAATAAAATTTGTACCACTGGGATACAATGTTGAGGACCCATCAGTCCTGGGTGATGGCCATCCAGTTTTTTGCATTCTGGAAAAGCTACCACTTTTGGTTGAATAAGTTCCATAATATGCTGCTGGTACTTCTAGGGGCAGGAGGTAAAGTGTCAGGACTAAGACTGGTTTCCATGAAAACAGCATCCACAACATCCAGGACAGGGGCATAAGCTAAAGGTCTGTGCTGAGGCAACTCTAAAAATTCTCTGAGTCTCTTTTTGGACTAACAATAGTCTTGGCATTCCCAATGGAAATGTTATCTTAAAGTAGGCAGGGTTTTACCAAAAGAAAAATCTTCGGGAGGGGAGGCAGAATGAATGGATTCCTCTGCATCTGAATCCTCACAGGCGAATAAGGGCAGGTCTTCACAATCAGAAAAGTCATTGGACTCCTGGTCTGTAGAACCTGAAGGGCAATGGGTTCTTTGTCTCTTTGCAAGGAAAGGCTGACTTCCCCTAAACAGTGTAATAAGGTCTTCAGCCATTCTAAGAATTTCTTTGTGGCATGGGAGCCTGAGCATGTGCTTTGGTCACCGGTTTTCTAGGCATAGTGCGTACTCTGGGCCTAAGAAACTCAGTAGTTTTGGTTAGAAATAAAGTCGGTTTAATTCAAACATCGGTAGAGCGAAGAACTGCCTCAGAAGCTGGTGCCTGCACAGCAGCTCCGGACCCATCCAAGGTAGGGACATCCGCAGGTTCCATAGTCGAAGAAGCATCTTGCGGCATACCGGACTCCGAATGGGTCTCAGCAGAGGCCTGCAAATCCACTGGAGCAGGCATCAGGGGCTGTAAAGGTGCCTCACTGAGTACCGGTGGACTGGCGACTAGCATAACAGACGTGCCATCGCCAGTTTTTGACCTATGTGGTCTGTCTCTGTTTTTACCCTTACGTTTTTTCAGAAAAATTGGTAATCAGATGGCTTACAGAAGCCATTTCAGAACACAGAGATCGAGAGTGAAAGAATTTAGTGACAAAAAGAGCCAGACAATGAATGGTTCAGGCGTTAAACAAGGCACAAAACCGACAGTGAGAGACGTCGTGGTCTGGGCCTAAACAGGTGATGCAGTAAGAGTGAAAATCTCTGTGAGGTATTTGCTTTCCACAGGCAAGACAATTGTTAACTTTTTCTGACATCGGTTAGAACAAAAAAAAGAATCCCCAACGGGGTACTTGGCTTTAGAAGACTTCAGGATTATTTAACGAAAAACTTCAGGTAGCGGCCGACCGGCACTTGCAAACTGCTTCTGCTTCGGGCTCCTCCTTGGCAAGAAAGACTGATGTAATGGTGTCAGTTGCTATTCAGGCCGACTGAGGACTGCCTGCAAAGCAGATAACCAAAGTGTGATGACTGCAACAGTGAAACATGAAGAACATCAAGACTTGGGATGCTGACATCAAGGCTGAATGGGAGTGTCAATGCAGACAGCACCATTTATGTTAAAGTTGTCTAAGCCAAGGGCTATGACTTGGCAACCGAGACCACAGCCAATTCAAATATTTTGATGTTGACAATAGGACCAGTAACAAATGAGCTGCTGAGGAAAATTAGGATAAGCTAACAAAAGGAACTGCAGAATTTACCCCTTTATACACCCTAAAATCTGAAGGGGAAAGAGAGGAGACATCCTTTATTGAGCTTTTGCAAAGGCATCTACAAGCTTCTCACACAGCTTGTCTGTAGCAGAGGGACAAAATGAAATTTAGCTGTCTGTGATGAGGTCACAGTCCTTGAAACCCTTGTCTGTATAAAAGTTAATGAGCTTAAGCAGAATGATTTCATTAACTTTCCTGGAGATTTCTCAGAAACAGCTTTCAGTGTCATGTAGTTAACACAGAATAAGATTTATGCTTTTAGAACTAGGCCAGGAAGTCAGGGTATTGTCGCAGTGGTTGTCAATATCAAGGACAACCATGGTTAACTTTATTAAGCTAACATCAGAAGGGCTAGCCCTTCTAGTTAACTCACTGCAACCCATAAAGTGTAGAAATTAATGCATAACCCCTTCATCAAGGGCCTAGTTTTAGCTGTTGAATATTATACATGAGGACCAATAAACAAAGGAAAACATTGTCATTTTACAAGACATTTGAAAGTATTCAAGAAATTCAAAGCTACAGTATCAACATACCTCTCAATTGTACAGGCTTTTCGCAGAATGTCCAGATTTTTACCTCATATTTTTGGTGTGTTCCTCCTAAAATCTGTTCCTTTCTGGCAAATAGCTGAGGATTGAAGTCATTACATAATTTAAGACCCCACATCCTTCAGAAAATTCATGCTGATGCTCTGATGCAAAACCTATTATTCTATCAACTTTCTAAGTTTGTACGAGCAATATTTAAAATCGACCCCTATTTGTCACCCCATAATTTTAGGCTTTGTCCAGATTTTTTTCTCTAAGAGGCATGAAGAGCAACAGCAGTAATTGCATTTTATATATATATATATATATATGGGTTCATGTCATTTGATCGACAGTCATTTGATCGACAGTTCATTTGGTCGACAAGCATTTTTCCCCCTTCCCCAATGTTGTGCGACCCTGGAGTTGATATATATAGTTGGGGGGGGGGGGGTAAAATGCTTGTAGATCAAATGAACTGTCGATCAAATGACATGAACCCATAAATATATATCTATATATATATATATATATATATATATATATATATATATATATATACATATATATATATATATATATATATATATATACATACACATACATACATACACATATACATACATAGATACACACACACACACACACACACACACACATATATATACACACAGATTTATTTAATAAAAATGTTCATTATAAAACGGGTTTTAACTTAAGCCCTTTTCTCTAGCCTTTTAGTTGAAGTGGCTGTTACACTTCAAGGATGTTTTAAAAAAATACACATATAGCATCCTGAAATGAGCATATTCCGACATCCTTCCCAGAGGAAACTCTTATGTCTTGCATCTTTGCTTACAACATTCTGAACATATCCACATAAGATCTTAATTAGAAACTGCTGGAAGTGCTGAAACTTCTTTAACCTAAGACTGCTTAATTAATAACAAAAAGAAACAAATCTATGGCAATCTTACAAAGAAGGAAAGCATTAAGGGTGATTGCTTCAGAAACAACTGAAACAAAACAGTCTTTACACTTCTTATGGGAGCTATCACAAAATTACTGAAGATGACAACACTAGTTTAATTTCAAACAGCTTCCAGAAGAAATTATGAAATTGCTTTTCCAATAAAGTGCATTAGTTACAAATAAGCTGAAAACTCAAAAACGCTGAAATGAAATCAGAACTGCAACTGGGTCATACGCAGTTGTAATGCAGCAAAGACCATGTCACTTAACATATTCAACACTGAGCAGCAATGAAATTTGTGCAGTTACCTTCTGCAGTTTTCAGAACTACTGATGATACTACACACAGAACTACAAGAGCAAATGTTCGGGGAACACAAGTCTAAGTTAGCAGTACCACAGGGTACCTTGCCCCCTGCTGAGGTACATAGCTTCATAGGGGATTACTGGGCTAACCACCCAAGGAGGCCTTTGTAAACCTAACCATGTTCCCCAAATGCATCTAACACGTTTTAATTTTCACAGGTGTATACTAAGTTAACGACCACTGGGACCTTTGTAAGCCTAGCCATGTATCCCAAATCTTGGACAAGTTCTGGTACCCTTGGTAAGTATAAGCAGGGGGTTGGGAAATGAACCACTTAGAGGCTGCCTGCATCCATTAGAGACATAAGTGCTAAACTAGGGATGATTTCCTATCCAATTGTCCAAATTACAGCAGAGTTGGATTAGGGAAATACTCTGCTTAATGTGGATGGGGAACCTGTTCCAGAGAAGGGATAGTCTTCTTGGATAAATGCCTGTTTCTCTAGCAAGTCCTACTTGTACCATAAGCAAGGTTTAATTCTTTAGAATGAGCAATTCTGGTGCCGTTTGTATTGCTGATATGCAGGAGGTCTGACATGAGTGGGATCAGATGATGCCTTGCGTGCCAGACATAGATTTCCCTTCAACAGTCTTCAGGAGACACAGTACATATATAGGACTTTGAGGGTCTCTGCATAGGACATGTTAACTCCCTGCATTCTTTTAGTGAGGAACCTCTGTGGAAATTCCAATTATTGGATGTGCCTGGTTAGGCACATACCAGGGGGGGGGGGGGGCAAATGCACTCAATGACAGGGCTGATGAATGCAGAATACATTGGAACAATGACTTCCTTGGACCTAGATGCCATGCCTTTGTTTATAAACAATAAACAATTATTCCCTTAGCCTACTACTCCTAATACCTCTATACCATGCTACCTCCTATTCCTTTTACAAACTACTCCCTTCTTTCCTACCCCCCTCTTCACCCACCATCACCCCTAACACACATCATAAATCTGCCACATCTCATTTCCACACTATATCCTCCTCCCTAGTGCTTCCAAACCCACTTCTCTGCTTTAAACTAAAACTCCTATCCTCCTCAATGAAACATCATATTCCTAAAGCACTATTGTACCTCCCTCCAAACTCTAGGAGCAAATCCAAACCACTGCTCTCATTCCCATTTAACTGCCTATACCTAGCAGGAGACATACATCCCAACCCAGGACCTAGTACTAGCAGCAATCTATATCCCCCCATTACCACTCATACTACCAACCCTAAATACCTTAAGATCTTGACCATCAATACCCAGAGTCTAAGAAACAAATTAACCCACTTCCACGCTTGGCTATCCCATACCCAACCTGACATACTAGCTGTCTCTGAGACATGGCTAAAACCCAACATTTCAGACACTGAAATACTACCCCCCTGGGTTACAAGTGCTTAGACAAGACGGCCTAAAAAGAAGGGTGGAGGAGTAGCCTTAATCTACTCTAGCCTACTATCCATCACTCCCTACCAAAATCCTATTCCACAGTTCAACAACGCTGAACTAGTCATAGGAAATCTCAAACTAAATAACCAGAAAAGCATGTGTGTTACAGCCCTCTATATCACCCCTGGAAACGACATTAACACACTTGAGGAAATTCTTCTATGGGCCTCATATACTATTAAGCTTGAGACACACATCCTAGGAGATGTGAACATTGAATGGAACAAAATTACTGCCAATAATCCCACCATTTCAATCAATGTAATTTCACTCAACTCACAAATGCTATAAACAGACCGAATAAAAATACCCCCCCCCAGGCTCCATACTGGACTGGATTTGTGTCTCCCACCCAAACAAAATCTCCCACACTGGCACTTTACCAGACTATCAGTGATCACTTACTAGCCTTCATCCATAGAGCAACCCCCACTCCTCTCCTCGTCTACACCAATACATTCATACTCAGAAACTCAACAACTTTAACCCTACAACTTTTTCCAGTTCTCTCAAACTGATAAATTGGGACACTAATAACTCTACCTCTGGACAGAATTCTTCAACTCAACCTTCTTAGACACTCTTAACTCTCAAGCCCCTCCAAGAATAAAACGTATAAAAAACAATTCCGCCCCTTGGCTTAGTAAAGATACCAAAACACTCATGCAACAAAGGGACAAGACCTGGAAACTCTACCATCGTAATAGGCACCCTGACATCCTTCTTAAAAATAAACAACTCCGCAACTTAGCCAAAAAAACGTATCATACAAGACAAAAAAGCATACTGTATCACACTCCAGTCTAACCACTCCTCTAACCCCAAACAATTCTGGAAACCCATCAACTCACTTCTCAACCCAGGCACCAAAAACAACCCTTGCCCTGACACTAGTAAATCTGACCCAGAAATAGCTACTCTGTTCAACTCCTTCTTTACTAACTCTATAGCAGAACTCACTAAAACATTCCCAAACACCACCACCTCCCCCCAAATCAAACCCTCTACCCAACCTTCCACCCCAAACTCACCTCCCATATTCCACCACAAACCCATCCCCACCTCATATATAAAAAAACTTCTCTCTAAGCTTAAGCCTTGCTCCAATGCCCCTGACAATATCCCCTCACTCTTTTTAAGAATTGCAGCAGACAGCATCGCCATACCCATTAGCATACTCATCAACAGATCCATACAAGAATCATACTTTATCCTACCCCTCCATCAAGGAGGCAAAAATAATAACATCTCCAACTTCCGACCCATAGCGATTCTCTCCCCTATTTCAAAAATTCTTGAGAAATGCATCCACCTCCAGGTCATGCCATTTATTACACATAACCAACTCCTCACCCCAACACAACATGGGTTCTGTCCTGGCCATAGCACAACAGCTCTTCTCTCTTTTCTAGACATCGTAAACCATGCCGTGACTCTGTATGACTTGTACCCAGAGTCCTCCTTGACCTCTCCAAGGCTTTCGACACAGTCGCCCATACCCACCTTCTTCACCATCTTTCCAACTTTAACCTCTCACAAAACACCATTACCTGGTTCAGCAGCTACCTCTCTGACAGATCTCAGACAATAAAATGGAAGACTGGCACCTCAGCCTTCCTTCCCACCCCAACCGGGGTACCCCAGGGATGCATTCTTGGCCCTATGCTCTTTAATATCTTCATTAATTATTTCCATGCAGCCATTCCTAACACTAAGATAGTACAATATGCAGATGACTCAACTTTAGTTTGCTCTGCATCAAACCTCCCTGAGCACCCAACAAAAACTCAAACTGCCTTCTCACTACTGAGAACTGGATGCTCCAAAATCACCTCTCTTTGAATGCAAACAAATCAAAGATCCTTCTATTATCTCCCTCAAAATCTATCTGCCTAGACAAAACCTCTTTCAAGATTACAAGCCTTGCCAACTCCACTATATAAGTTGTTCCTTTTGCTAAACTTCTTGGAGTTACTACTGACGAACACCTAAAATTCGATACCCATATTCAGCTAAATATAAATAAAACCTATCAGAAACTTGGCATGCTGTACAGAAACTCCCACTTCCTCTCCCCCTCAACAAGACAGACCCTTGCCACTACCTTCTTATTGCCTTCACTAATGTATGCTGCCTCCCCTACTAACCAACCTATCTTCCTCCATCTCTTCCAAACTAGAATCCTGTTACAATAAAATCTCAAAGTTCGCCACCACTTCCAAATACTCCACTCACCACTGTAAACCTCTCCACCAGCTGCAATGGCTAGAACTCCCAAACTACCTTGACTACCTCCAACTCATCACTACTCACAAGCTTATTTTCAAACCAACAATATGCCCAGCACTAACAAACATCTTAACATTATACACCCCAAACAGAACTCTAAGATCTACCCACCAAAATCGAATCTGTTTATAAACCAAACTGTCCCGCTGGTCAGCTTCTCCGATCCTTTTCCGTTGCCAAAAAATGGAATTCCGTTGCCAAAAAATGGAATTCTCTCCCTCCATCTCTAAGAATTTCTGAGAGCTCTAAACACTTCAAAACCCAGCTGCATTCTTACCTCTCCCAAAAATGGAAATGCAATTGCACTCCACCTACCTAACCTGCTTAATACATAAATACTTCATATAAGACAAAAAGTTTGCTCTTCCTTACACATTATTTATTAACCCTATGTACTGCCTTCGTGCTAATGCTACCTCTATACCACTCTCAGAGGATTTAAACCTCTGTATTAATTTAACTCATGCTAATATTCATGCATAAAGAACTCATCCATGCTAATGTTACTTCTATATCATTCTCAGATGATTTAAACCTCTGTATTAATTTAACCTTGTACTACTGTTCTCAACCACTAAGCATGTACATATGCTTTACATCCTTCTCCAAGCTGCTGTTTACCTTTTGTTTAGT
The DNA here is from genome assembly GCF_019279795.1 of Protopterus annectens. Lineage (NCBI taxonomy): Eukaryota > Metazoa > Chordata > Ceratodontiformes > Protopteridae > Protopterus > Protopterus annectens. Next base: position 309,963,112 of record NC_056750.1, on the reverse strand, counting down.
TTTTGCTATTTTGTATGTAAAAATTGCTTATTTTGTTTCTGTTTCCACTATGTATTGTACTTCATATTATGGAGCTTCTACTATGTATTATTGGAGCTTTTCTCCCCGAGCCTCCACTGAAGATGGGCTCTTTGAGTCCCGTGGACCTCTCTGGTCATCAAACTGGAAAAAAATAAATTGAACAACATAGAATGTTTTACTCACTACAGTAGCCACATGATGGTAAAAAGCTAGATTACTGTCCATGCGTGTCTGCAAGTCACTGACTACTGGTTAACTCTTAGGGGTGTGTTGTCAATATAGTAGGTAGTGAAAGCGTCTGACAGGATTATCAGGAATTGCATCCCATCCCTACAAGACCTGCATATGTCCAGATGTCTCAGCAGGGGAAGGAAAATAACCAGGGATAGTACTCATCCTGCTTACCAGCTGTTGTCACATTTAACATCAGGAAGGTGCTTTCCATTGTGCATGATGCAAAACCACTAGATTCAAAAACAGCTTCTTTCCACTAGTCATCAGGTTACTGCACTCTAGGAACAGTACCCTTCACACTGGACATTAAGGCAGTAATTCAACAAATATTGAAAAGTTTCTATTGTGCAATATGTAGCAAGGTCTTACCCACACCCAGACAGCAAAGTCAGCAGTAATTAAACAACTGTCTTACTGTGCAATATAAACATAGGCCTTAAATCAATCGCTTAAGTGCAATTTTTCCAGTGAAAAACTAATAACCTAGTAATGAGTGACAATCTGTTAAATCAGTGCAATAATGCAGGTTTTTATTATTGTTGTCTACAGAATTTTGTGCATTATTGTCATATTAAATGTCTATGTATTGCATGCACACTGCATCTGAAGAAACGTAATTTCACTCTGTTCGCACTTGTGTGAATCGAAGTGACAACGTTTACTTTGACAATATATTTACCAGGGTTGTCTGACTTCCCAGAGAATACTATTATGCATTTCTAGGCATTTAGTTTTAGCCCAACTCTCTGATACCATTTTTCTGTCAGCCCTTCTTGTAGAAAGTACAGTAATGTAAAAATCTTACCATAATAATAGATGTCCTCCTTTTCACTGTTGCAGTATTCATCACTTCTAGGATCTCCTGCCAAGGACAGCCCGACATCCAGCTGCTATACCAAACCCTTTATTACCTAGGGAGTGCTGTACATCAGCTGTATGCTCCCCGTGCAAGTGCAGGGCAAAAATGTGATGATCATACACTCCCAAGTCAGAACTTAAGTGCCCCAGAATAACAAGGACCTCAAAGGAAGAGAAGGACATGTACATCCAAAAAAAAGGACGGAAGAGGAGGAGAGTATCCTCTCAGCTAGAATGAAAATACCACCCATGCATAAAGAAGATAAAAATGGCTAGAAGGAAGGAAGGGAATACTTTAACAATGAAAAAACAAAAACATCTACTGTTATGGTAAGCTTTTATACAACTACACTATGTCCTTCCATAACACTGCTGCAGTATTCAACACCTCCAAGAGAATACAAAAGCTACTGTGAAGTCAGGGAGGAGGAAGGCAAAGAGAATCCCTTCACATACCCATGAAGGATAGCCTTTGCAAATCCTGTCCTAGTTCTGGAATTGACATCCAATTGACAATGTTTAGTGAATGTGTGAACCAAAGACCAAATATCAGATTCAAGGATGGAGTTGGTGCACAAGCCCTTGAAGAAAGCCCCCAAGGAAGCCTTGTTTTAGTATAATCAGCCTTCATGAAAGCAGACAACTGTTTGGTATTTAAACAGTAGAAAAAAGAAATGGCCTTGGAAATCCAGGAGGAGATGGTTTGCTTAGAAACTGCCAAACCCAAGGTCCTGCTATGAAAAGAAAAAAGCTTATCAGATTTAAAAAAGGCTTTGTTTTATCTAAACACCCGCGCTATCTAGGCATATCTAAGGTATGAAGAGCCTTCTTACTAGTCGACTGTGGGAAAAGGGATAAAAAGATGCAAGCCGGATACACCAATTAAGAAACAGCTCATTAACCACCTTGGGCATAAATGAAGGAACCTTAAGAAGATGCATCCTGTCTCTATGAAAAAACAAAAAAGGAAGGGCCACCATCAAGGTCTGGAGTTCAGATACCCTTCTAGCAGAGGTTAAAGCAACCAATAAAACAGTCTTTCGGGTGCAATGTTGCAAACTAGCAGCAGCAGGTTGAAAAAGAGCCTGAGTCAGTTTTTTCAAGGATAAAATTAAGTTCTCAAGAAGGAAGAATTGTCTTTCCTCAAGGACCAAAGTGAAGGATGCTTTTTATAAACTGCTTGACCTCAAACCTGGAGGCCAAAGGAGAATCAAGTGATATACAGGCAGAAATGGCTGAAGACTATGTCAAGGCAGCATGCAGTACTTCACACAAACAGGAAAAAAACAAGGGCCCCCAACTGACATGGGGTCCTGGTGAGTCACCAAACAGAAAATCTCTTCCATTTCAACATACTTGATTTTCTAGTATTGGGTTTCCTGGCCTCCTGCATGACCCTGAGCACATCCTCAAAAAACTGGTGTCAGAAAGGAATCAAAACCCTATCACCCAAAGTGTCATTTGAAAAGAGGACAGATGAGGGTGAAGGGGAGTTTCTTTGTCCTGTGTGAGAAGATCCAAGTGGTGAGGTAAATTGTGATGACTGCCCCTGGCCAGATGGAATACGAGGGGGGAATCACTACTGTCTGAGCCAAGATTTCTGAAGAGTCTGTCTTCAATTTGTGTAGGAACTTTTTGCAGAAGAGGAAGGGGAGGAAATGTGTACAATAACATTCCCTTTAAGAGAAGGGCATGGTGTCCACTTTCCAAGCCAAAGGACTTGGGACTCTGGAACAGAACTGAGAGAGTTGCCTGTTTAGAGGGGAGGCAAAGAGATCTACTTGAACACCCTACCAAAGAACTAAGTCTAGAAACACCTCTCTGTGAAGCATCCATCTGTGAGAATGTGTCTGGACTTGCTGAGAAAATGTCACATGATTGCACTCTGAAGGTATACAGACTGTTTGTATGGTGACCTGCAGACTGATGGCTAATTCCAATGCTTGAAGGGCTAATCTGCAAAGAAGATTAGACTTCGTGCCCTCTTTTTGTTGATGTATCACATGACTGTGGTGTTGTCCGTATAAACCTTCAATAAGCCCAGAACCTAGAGTGCACAGAAAGCCTAAAGAGCCACAACAATGGTCCACATTTCCTTGATGTTGATGTGAGCCTGTCCTCTACTGAGGTGACCAATGACCTAGCTCCTTCAGAGTGCCAGAAGTGGCACCCCACCCCTGCATACAGGATGAGTTCTGGAGATGGTGGAAAGAACACCTGAATTGAGAGAGAGCTTCTGAATCTGCCAATTGTAGACAAGGGAGCAGAGAAATTAGATGGTCTAGGGAGTGGAAGTGTTGAAGCAACACTGATTATAGGTACAACTAAAACTTCCTCATATGAAGCCTGGCCCAAAGAAGCATAAGGATGGTACAGGCCAAACTCCCTGTCCAGAAGAGACACGACAGGGGAAGCAGGGAACAAAAATAAGTTGTGAGGGCCGAAATCTTAGAAGCAGGAATAGATGCCAGCACTGAACAGTCTGGAACCTGCAGCCTAGAAAAAAAGTGATCCCAAAATGGCATCAACATTGACTTCTGAAGGCTGACAGTGAACCCCAGGCTGTGCAACACAAGCAAGGTAAAATGAAGATCCTGCACCAGCTTGGATTGGGATGGGGCCTGAAGCAAGAGTTTGGTCAGATAAGGAAATATTTGAATGTCCTGAAGCCTGCAAATGGTGACTGCAGATGCTAGACACTTGAATATCCTTGGGACTGTCAAAAGCCGAAAGTTCAAAGCCAGAGAGCTGAAAATGAGAGGAAGAAACAGAGAAATGCAAATATTTCCTGAATAAAAAGAGTGAACAGGAATATGAAGGTAGGCATCCTTCAGATCCAAAGAAACCAATAAAGGCTGGGAAAGCAGAGGAAAGAGTCTGAAGAGAAAGCATTCAAAAGGATGGCACTATGAGAAAGGTGTTCAGAAAAGGAAAAGATCCAGGGCACGTCCCCAAGACCCATCATTCCTGTAGACCAGAAACATAACATAATATAAAAAAAATCCAAAGCCATCTTGGTCTGTGGAACTCGCTAAATGGTACCCTGGTCAAACAGACCCTGCAATACCTCTGGAAAATAAGTAAGCTGTCCAGGGGGGAGGGGGGGTCGATGAATATCTAAGGAGGATGGAAGGGTATTCCAGGTCATAAAATAACCCTTCTTGATAATGGAGAAGACCCAAAAGTCTGTGGTAATCAGATGCCAAACTGGGAGAGACAGAGAAAGCCTGAGGGGCAAAAGAACATATCTGAGGAAGGGACGGCATACAAACACTCAGACAGCTGCAGACTTGTCAGGAAAGGACTGCTTTTGGTGCCCTGGAGTTTGAATAGGCCTATCAGCAAAAAAACAAAAAAAACACGCCTACACACCTTCTTCCCTGTGGAAGACTGTCTACACAAAAAAAGCAGTCTTAATAAGATACGCCTTCTATAACGTGAATGTGTGAGACAAAAAAGTGCTGCAAATCTTTCACGACCTTACCATGATCCTGCAAGGTCTTGATAAGCTCAGCCACAGCAGTGCCAAACAAATTCTGGTTATCCGGAACAGCATCCAGAAGTTTTGCTTTGATATCAGCTGGCAAGGAACGAAGGTAGAGCCAGGAATAGCATCTCATCACAGCTCCAATGGCAGCAGCCCTAGACGTTTTGTTAAGCTGCATCACAGCTGCATTTGATACAGTGATAGGCAACATGAGAAGTGGAGATTAGTAAGGAGAGAGCCAAGTCCTTACCCTCACAGTAAGGCATATCAAAAAAAAAATTTTTCTCAATCTGGGGAAAAAATAGACAATATGTATCTAGTCATAGGTCTGGTAATTGATGGCTCTGAAGGCTAAATTAGCCTAAGTGTACATCTTCGTACCAATTCTCTCCATGGCATGACTGTCTTTATCCAAAGGAAGGTGCTTATAAGAATGCAACAACCTGGAAGGCTCATCAATAGATACAGAAATCACTCCAGGATCAGATGAAGGGTGCTTGTATTAAGACCTCACAGGCATCCGGCAACTTGTAGAACCTATCAGGTTTCTTGGGAGCTGGAGGTTGAGAATCTAGTGCCAGGGAAGCAGCAAAGGTATCCAACAGAGCAGCCGACACAAGACAGAGAGGAGAAAGTTTGGGACAGTCCATTTGTAACAACGTATACCATGTTTTCTGAATATCTGATACCTGGGAGCAACTTGATATGCTCCATCATACGCAGGACTGTGTCACGAAAGAAAAGCTCCTCCAAAGCATAATCATGACTTACAGATACTTCCTCAGACCCACATTCTAAAGAAGAGGGCAAGTGGGAAGAATAGGCTAAGGAGTCAGCACAGAATTGTCCTCTTAGGGACAGAGGACCATGGAGGATGAGGAACCAGAACCAAAACCCAAGGCGGCTTCAATGCCATCAAAGCATTGAACAAGCCTTGAATGAAGTCCACCATTTCCTTTGTGGATACATAGAAGCTGGCACCACATTTCATTTTCTGCCTTTTCTTCAGTGGGGTGTACACCCTGACAAAATATGGTGGTTCAGACCCCTGCCTGGATTCAATCAGGGTACCTGGCTCCTCCTCCCCAAGAATGATCTGAGGAATTCCCTTAGACCCCTTAGAAATAATCAGCCACGGTTCCTCCTCATTGTTTGTGGCAGATTTTAAACGCCTCCAAGGACATGCGAGAAGTAGGTTCTGTGCCAGCCTCCAAGAAGGTCACAGCGAGAAGTAGGTTCTGTGCCAGCCTCCAAGAAGGTCACAGCAGAAGAAACCAATGGCAAAGCCGGACTTGTCATCTGGGTTCTCACTCACCTCAAGGGAGATGTCTAGTGGTGGCTGGAGAGCAGCAGACTCAGGCCTAGACTTCTTGATATTCTTTTTGAGAAAGGTTATTTCTAGTATGCAGCACACATTATGCAGTTCTTGCCTATATTCTATCCTCACATTCCTTTAAAAAAGCAAAAGGTATAGCCTTACATCTATACAGTTTCTTATCACTGCTATGCTGAAACAGGCAGTTTAATCCTTAAAAGATCTAGGTATCCTAAATACTAAAAAATAAAAAAAAAGTGTCTATGCAGCTTAAAATCTTTTTAAAGTTCCACAATGCAAATACATATCACTGGTAAACAGACACTGTGACTAAGTCCTCAGAAATGAGATGCCAGTATTTTTACTTTCAAAGCAGTTTGCAATAATTATCATTTTTAAGAACAAACAGGTCTATGCAGCTTAAACTTACGTCCCACAATGCTAACATTTCAGAATGCTAGGAAACAACAGTGAGACTATGACCACAGTAACTGGGTGTCAGAATCTTTTTTACAGTCAAAGCAGTCTAAAAAAATCAATATTATTTTAGAAGGAGAACATCTATGTAACTTAAACTCTACTGCACTCAGTCCTTTAATGGGACCTTTACAAAATGCCAGACGACAACCAAAAAATGCAGCTACATCTACAGTAATTTATTAGCTTACCCCTATTTCAATATCTAAAGTAAACAGGGATAGTTTTCCCTTAAATGTCTTCAAAAATCTGCTATTTTGTAATTACAGAGCCAGAATATTTATTAAAAGTTACCTGCTAGTGAAACAAACACACCGTGGGTCAACAGCATGGAGGAACTTTTGAAAATGGTGTCTCTTTATCCAGGAGATAAAGTAAACTCACTCTGCATGTTTGGGGGGGGGGGCAGCTACAAATACCAGTAAGGTTCAAATTAGAGAGCCGGTAAACTCACTCTGGTTGTGGGACAGCTGCAGGTACCAGTAAGGTTCAAATTAAACAGACCATGGCATGCACTAAAATAAAAATTGTCAGCTATCCAGGTTTGTTTTAACCCAGTTAACTTGCTTTCCAATTCAGAATCACTTTACTTAAAAGTAAGGAATATTTCACTTGCTGGTGATTTGAGCTTTTTATTAACAAAAAAGAGTAATTACTGCTCAGCCTGGGTTTAGAGTATAGTCGTTTTGCAGCAGCTGGATTACGAGTGTGATAGTTTCTATGACTACCTGTATTTACGGTTAAATGTAGGTTTATAAGGTTAGGTAGTGGCCAGAAAAACTTGTTTGAGCCGTCGACCCAGGCAATGTATTCACTGCATACACCAAGTCTTTTAGAGATTTCTCTAGTTTAGTTAAAATAAAAATCCCTTAACAGCTGACCTACACTATTTTCAGGTGGTTCTCCTTCTTGCCCAAGTATCTGTGAGGTCCTGGACACGTGTTTGGAGTATGTGGCTGCAATTAATGTTTGAGGGTAGCTTAAGAGGTGACGGAAATAAAAATGTTGAAAGCAATAACAACAGAGAGATAGCAGGAGAAAGGTTATTTCCAGTATACAGCACACGTTATGAAGTTCTTGCCAATATTCTATACTCACATTCCTTTAAAGAAGCAGAAGTACAGCTTTAGATCTATGCAGTTTCTAATCTTTGCTATGTTGAGTCAGACAGTTTAATCCTTAAAGATGCAGGTATCTTTTTTACACTCAATGCATTTAAAAACACTTTTTTTTTGTAAAAAAATAAATAAATAAGAAAAAGTAAAGTCTATGCAGCTTAAAAATCTTTTTACCACAATGCAAACATTACATATCACTGGTAAACCGACAACGCAACTGTCCTCAGAAATTGGATGCCAGTATCTTCTTACTTTCAAAGCTGTTTTTAAGAACAAACAGGTCTACGCAGCTTAAAGTCCAACTATATATAGCGCCCCACGATGTTAACATTTCAGAACGCCAGAAAACAATTGTGCGACTAGGACCACAATAATTAGATGTCGGAAACATTTTTGTTTTTACAGTCAAAGCAATTTAAAATCAATATTGTTTTAGACAGAAAACATCTACCTAGCTTAAACTCTACTGCACTCAGTCCCTTAATGCAACCATTACAAAATGCCAGTAGAAAACCAAACAGTGCAGCTATGTCTATAGCAATTTATTAGCTTACCCCTATTTCAATGTCTAGAGTAAACAGGGATTGCTTTCCCTTTATTGTCTTCAAAAATCCAGTATTTTGTAATTACAGAGCCAGAACATTTATTGAAAGTTACCTGCTAGTGAAGCAAACACAAAGGTCCAGACAACAGGGAGGAACTTTTTCAAAATGGCGTTTGTTTATCCAGGAGTTAAAGTAAACTCACTCTGGATGTTGGGGGGAGGGAAAACAAGTACAGGTACCAGTAAGGATCAAATTAAAGAGCCAGTAAACTCACTCTGGATGTTGGGAGGGGGAAAGCAGCTGAAGGTACCAGTAAAGTTCAAATTAAAGAACCAGACCGTGGCATGCACTAAAAGAAAAATTGTCAGCTATCCAGGTTTGTTTTAACCCAGTTAACTTGTTTTCCAGTTTATTTAAAACAAATTAACGATTATTTCACTTGCTGGTGATTTCAGTCTTTTATTAACAAAAGTTACAGAGTAATTACTGCTCAGCTAGAGTTTATCAGAGTATACTCAGTTACTATACCCTTTATCAGGAACTGGATTACATGAGAGTGATGTTTTCTATGTGCTACTTGTATTTACTGCTAAATGTAGATTTATTAGGTAAGGTAGTGTCCAGAAAAACTTGTTTGAGCTGCAGACCCAGGCAATGTGCTCACTAGATATGCATTAAGCCTTTTATAGAATTCTCTAGGTGGTTCACATTCTTGTCCAAGTATCTGTGAAGATCCGGACGATTGTTTGGAGTATGTGGCCGCAATTAATGTGTTTCAGGGTAGCTTAAGTGATTCAGCGGTGTCTACACTATTTTCAGGTGGCTCTTCTTCTTACCAGAGTATCTGTGAGGTCCCACTTAGGTACATCATATTCTTCTGACAAGTCTTAACTAGGAGTTATGTATTTACCATAATTTGGTATCTTTGTTGTCTTCTTTCATTTGTCCTCACCACTGGGTTCGGTTCCATCCTTTCCAAAAGACTGACACCTCGTGTCTCGAACTTCTCCCACTCCAGTAATAGCCTACAACTCCACTAACTCCACAGACTGAGTTTGCCAATCAAATGAACCAAGAGAAGGAGTAATACATGTATATATACCAAGATACCGATATCTGAACAAGATGTCAACAATGTAAAAGGAACTTAGTATAACAATGCACTGCTCAACCTGGATCTCAAGACTAGGAACCTACAGGTTCTGGTATCCTCTATGTAAGTCCAGAGAAAAAGGAAGGGGTAAGGCAGGGTGGGATGTGAGGACGAATCAAAGAAGACAACACAGATACGAAGTTATGGTAAGTCATAACTCCTAAATCTGAAGTTGACTCTCTCATTCATCCTTGGGTGGCCCTTACGAAAGGATATACATGAGCACCGTGGAGCCAAGGGATGCTCTGTTCTTAGAGATGACATACAATTTGTAATGAGAAACAAAGATATGTGAACTCGACCAGGTTGCTGCAGCACAAATTTTGTTAACAGAAGTCCTAGATGAAAAAGTCGAGGAAGTGGACATCGACTGTGTGGAATGTGCTTTTGGGGAACGGGGAAGTGGTATCCCCTTCAATGAATAAACAACTGATATGCAGCTAGTAAATCCATCTCGCCAGAGTTACTTTTGATACTGCTCTACCTAAATGACTTGGTGGTAAAGAAATGAAAAACTATTACGATTTTCTTAAGTCCTTTGTTCTGTGTAGACAGAAACACAACTGTCTGAACATCGAGTAAATGAAGCATGTATTCTCAATTGCTGGAATAGTTAGGGGAAAAAACAGCAGATGGATAGATTGTTCATGATTCATTTCCACGGCCACTTTAGGCATAAAGAAGGGTCCGTTCTCAAAGAAACCCTATCACTGAAAAAGTTGATTATATGACAATTTTGAAGACAAAGCCTGAAGTTCCAACACCTTTTTGGTGGAAGTAATGGCCACCAAGAAGATAGTCTTCCAGGGCACAAACTTTAGATCACAGGATGTAGCTGGTTCAAAAGGTTTCTGAGTGAGGCCTTGCAAGACCAAGGTCATATCCCATGGTGGAGAAAGATCCTTTAAATGGGGAGGCCTCAGTGGGAAAATTCCCTCATAAAAGCCTTACACAGTCTAATGTTGGAAATGGGTGCTAGGTTCTCTGTGGTGTGAAAATTGGCAATCACCGCCAGTTGCAACTTAATTGTGGACAAACTAGCCCCTTGATGGAAAAATGAGCTTAGAAAGAGAAGAATGGCAGAAACTGGAGCTGAAAAAGAGTCCATCTTCCTGGCCAAAGCCCAAATGGAAAACCTCTTCCGCTTATTATGGTACACTATTTTTGGTAGAAGGCTTCTGCTTGGCAAGTACAACGTTACTGAATTGGGAAGCTAGCCTGGACTGCCATAAAATCAGAAGTGGTGGAGAAATCATGAGGTCAGTCTGAGGGTTCTGAGACTGGAGGGGGTGAAGTTCTGCTGGGTGAGAGATCAGATCCTGTCTGGGATCCAGTATCCATGGTGGATACCTTGCATGAGACCATAGAAGGGGGAACCATACCAGAAGAGGCAATGAGGATTAGCGTACTCTTCAACCTGCTGGCTTTCTGCACAACTTTTGGAATCAGGAGAATTGGAGGATAAGCATACAAGAGACCGAGGACCAACTGTGGACTAGAGCATCCCTGGGTGACTCCCTGCTTTGGAGGGATCAGAGTGAAAAGTACCTGCTGCATTTGTTCTTCAGAGGGGAAGCAATTAAGTCGCAGCAAGGTAAGCCCCAACAGCTGGAAATTTGATTCGCTACTGCTTGGTTCAGGGACCACTCGTGTGTACTCAAGATGGATCTGCTTTGTCTGTTTGCTAACACTCTGTCTTCATGGGAATGTGCATTGCAAGATGAAAGCGGTTGGAAGAGATCATCCATTCCCACACTTGGATGGCCTCTGTGCATAAGGGGTAGGAACGTGCCCCCCCCCACACTTGTTGATATACCAGACTACTGACATATTGTCTGAGTGAATTGTTACCATTCCCAGTGGGAGGCAATGCTGAAAGGTTTGCAATGACAGTAGGACTGCTTATCTCCAGGATGTTGACGTGCAACTTGGTCTCGGTCAGGGACCACGATTCTTGGACCAACCTTCCTTAGTAATGTCGCCCCACCCCAACAAGGAGGCATCCATGGTCACTGTGGCCGTTAGAGGGGGAAGGGAGAAAAGCCTGCCTAGATAAAGGTCGTCCATGACGAGCCACCACTGAAGATGTCACTGGCAGACTTGAAATAGCTTGATCCAATGACTCAAAGGCTGAAACAGAATGGACCATTGAAGCGACAGAGTCCACTGAAGCACTCTCATGAAAAATGTTGCTAGTGGAATCAGTATAATGGCAGCTGACAGGGAACTAAGGGCTTTCAAACAAGAAAAGCTGGTGGGTTGGGTGTATCTAACAAGGAATGACCCTGTTGCCTGAGACAGAACACCCTGTGAGGGGGTAATGATACTACCTGAGTGACAGAATTCAACTTCATTCTGATTAATTTTATGGTCTGAACAGGGGTAAAAATTTGACTTTGTCATGTTTATAGTAATCCCCAGTTGGCTGAATAGGTATAACAGGAACTGCACCACTTGATCCAGCTGATGCTTCGCAGGTGCTGTTAGGAGCCAGTTATCCAAGTATGGAAATACCTGGAATCCTTGCAGTCTCAGGTGAGCTGCCAACACTGACATGAATTTGGTAAACACCCAGGAGGCTGTGGTTTGTCTAAAGGGTAGTGCTCTGAATTGATAATGACCGTCTCCCAGCCATAAGCGCAAGTGTCTCCTGGAGCATCTGTGGATCTTTATGTGATAGTACACATCCTGGAGACCTATGGAGCACATCCACTTGTCCATGCAGAGTAGAGACAGAATAGACTAAACCGTCACCATGTGAAACTTCGACTTCTTGATAAATGGATTCAATTTGCTCAGGTTCAACATGGGCCTTAGCCCCCCTGTGTTTTTTGTCAACAAAAAGATGCATGAATAAGTGCCACATCCTTGCTGTGCAGTTAAGGACCTCTTGGATGGCTTTTTTTTCCAAAAGTTTCTGAATTTCTTGAAGGGCTTGTTCCCTCTGATGGGGTGGTATATCGGGGAGCTTTCTTTTGGTAGGTGGAGGAAGGGAAAAGGGAATGTAGTAACCTCTGGATATTATGTCCAGCAGCCAGCTGTCATTTTTTACCTTTGTTCAGGCATCCAAGTGCAAAGAAAATCTTCCTCCTACTGCCTCCAGTGTAGAACAGTTGGGCAATGCTTCAGAAGCGCTGACAGGTCTTGTCCGAGGAAGGTTCTCTAAACCCCTGATTCTGTAGACCTTCTCTGCCCCTTGGGTGGCACCTTCCATTAAATCCTCGCCCTCTGCCTGTGGATGAGGAATCCCCTCATGAGATTTCTGGAAAAGACCCTCTGATTTCTTGAACCATATTTTCCTCCTGCTACGTTGGTTCCTAGGGAAAGCCCTTTGTGGGGAAGAAAACTTGATCCCTATGGCAGATAGGGTCTTTCCTTCTTGCTCACTGTGGGTGAGGATCTCCTTGACTGATGGTCCCAACAAGGACAAACCATCAAATGAGGCATTTGTAAAAGACACCTTGAAGGGTTCTGCTAACCCACAAAGCCTCAACCAGGCATATCTCCTGAGGGCTATGCCCAGTCCAGCTGCTCATGAGGTGCCTTCTGCCATATTGAAAATCAGCCTCCTCGAGGAACTAACTATAGAGTAGCCAGTTGGGGAGACACCTTCTGGAGGTCCTCTGTCGACATGGACCCTGCAAGGGAGCTGGTAAGCTCATGAACCAGGTCCCCTTACAGACGTGTAAAACAGGCCAGATAATTCAACACTCTCAGTGCAAAGGTGGCTGAGGAGTAGATACTCTTCCTGTGCCTGTCCAGCACCAGACTCCTTGATCGGGGGGGGTGGACAGTAGAGCTTTGTTCTTCCAGCTCTTTATTTGGTGGCTGCTAACACTATGATAGCTCCAGTTTCTTTGTATGAGTGTAGTTGTCCTTTAAGTATGTATAATATGGTGATATGTTATCCTGCAGTGTAGCATACCTTTGGGGTATGGCTCTGAGACCTACAGTCTGAGGCCTTCAAATCCGAGGCTGAAGTGGAGCTGTGGATCTCCACAATATCTGCCAGATCCAAAGATCCTTTCGGATCTGAACCTTTGAGATCTGGCGTGACATGAGTCATGGCAGAAGGAATGTCCAGGACAAACAGCATCTGAGCCTAGGAACTTCTTGGACCTAAAGGTTTAGCTTTTCTCAGGTCCGACTTAGTTGGATCCAATAATTCTGGCCATTTTTCAGGTGGGAAAGACAAGATCCCTGGGAAGGCTGAGGGGGCTCATTTTTTGGACTCATTTTGATCTTTGTTTCTTTGAAGAACCAGGCCTGGGGGTCTGAAGTTGGTAATGGGCCCTTAAGGATCAGTTTATTCCTTTTGGTAGGCCAAGACACATGGACTGAATCATGCGCAGTCATTACAATCCTGATCCAAATGGTTAGGACCTAAGCCATAGACACACACCTCTCGTAGGCATCTGAATACGGGATTTTATGCCCACAAGAGGTAAATCTCTTAAACCCTGTGGGTCTATCTGTCATGCTCGTGACACACCACACACAAGGCAAACTGTAGCAGAAAAAGAAGCACGAGACCAACTAGGGTACATGCACACGTACACACACACACACACACACACACACACACACGTGGATAACAAGACTATCCAAACTAAGAGTTAAACTATCAAAAAAGCCTAACAGGGAAGAAAAAGGCAGACGGGGAGGGAAGCCCCAATGCTAAAGATAACTTAAACTGTTGAAGGAGGGGAGGACAAGATGCTAAACTACACAAAAGTTAAAGATATCTATAGAACAGCAGAAAGAATAAACAGAATGAAAATCTTAGTAGCTACTTATCCCAGCTTGAGACAGCAACCGCAATCATGTCTGGTGTGGAAAGCAGCAAACAAGATCTGAGGAGTTAGTGGAGTTGCAGGGTATTATGGGAGCGGGTGGAGCTCAAGACACGAGGCATCACTCTTTTTGAAAGGCCAGATCAGATCAGAGGATGGATCTGAAACCCAGTGGTGAGGACGAATGAAAGTAATAACATCAAATGTTATATATATTTTTTTTTGTCTTTGCTAGTGTAGTAGCTGGTCTAAATGTTCATAGGTTCATAGGTTCATACTAGGCTATCTGCCCAAGGGCATTTATAAGCCTAGCCCATAGTTATTTGGCTTTCGCCACCCCTTTAGTTTGAATAAAACTATGCCTATTATTTTGCTGTGCCTCTGTCAAGCAGTGACACTGAAGTAATCCCTGGGGTATATCTGCGATCCCCCATCCATTGGTCAAGATTCCTCTTGAACAAGGCCAGCGAGGTGCTCTGCCTCACATGTACTGGGATTTTGTTCCACAGCATAGGGAGTCTCTGGGTGATGAATCTGTCCCTCCAGCATGTTCTATTAATAACCGTGTCAAGGTTTAAGTCTCCCGCCCTTGTGGTTCTGAGGGATCTAGATTTTTGAGGTGAAGCATATTCATCAAATCAGGGTTTGACATGGCCTTATATGTCAGGCACAGGTCACCTCTGAGCAAGCGGTATGAGACTGAATAGAGCTGGAGTTCTTTCAGTCGGGCAGCATAAGACATATTTTTGAGACCCTTTATCCTTTTGGTGAGGAACTTTTGGGGCCTTTCCAGCTGCTGCAGGTGTCTGGTCAGATACATTCCGAATGGGGCATTGTACTCAATCATAGGTCTAATGAGTGATGAGTACAGGGGGGCGATGACCTCCCTTGATCTAGATGTGAATCCCTTCATGATCAGGTGGGCAATGTAGAAGGTTTTCCTAACTACTTTAGCAGAGTGTCAAACGAAAGGCTACTGTCAGCCTGGCTCCCCAGATCCCTGATGACTTCTTCTGTGCTCAGTGGATTGCCACCTATATGGTAGCTAGGGGTAACCTTGTTTTTCCCGAAGGGTATGACTATGCATTTCTTGGCATTTAACTTTAGGCCATGGCTCTGGCACCAGTTATCCGTTTCTGTGAGGCCCTTCTGAAGGATATCTGTGTCAGATGTGTTTTCGACTATGGCGCCCAGTTTGCAGTCATCTGCAAACTTTGTCAGCCATAACCCTCCTGTGTTTGCTTGTACTTCAGAAAAGTAGATGCCGAACAAGAGTGGACCCAGGACTGAGCCCTGTGGGACACCACTTGTGACAGGCTTTGAGTCTGACATGGCTCCAGCAACTCTGACCCTGTGGGTTCTGTCACTTAGCCAGTTTGCAACCCATCTTGTGATGTATGGGTTTACATTCAAGCTGATGAGTTTTTTGATGATACCTGAGTGGGGTATTGTGTCGAAGGCCTTTGCCAGGTCAAGGTAGGCTGTATGGACTGCCTTTCCCTCATCAATGACCTTGGTGACTGTCTCGAAAAAGTCAGCCAAGTTTAAAAGGCATGATCTGCCTTTGACAAAGCCAAACTGGGTTGGATCCAAAGTCTGCAAGTTCCCTATGTCTTTATTTATGGTCTGCAAGTTCCCTATGTCTTTATTTATGAGTTCCATTATGATCCTCTCCATGGCTTTGCAGATAAGGCTTGTCAAGCTAATGGGACGGTAATTTCCAGGGTCGGTGGAGGCACCGCCCTTGTGAAGTGGGACCACAGTCGCTTGGGTACGTATCCTGAGGTGAGGCTAAGATTAAACAGCTGTCCTAACTGCGGGTTTAATTCCTCATTGAGTTCATGGAGCACACAGCCGGGGACACCATCCGGTCCCATGGATGCTGTGTTTTTTGCTTTGGAGAGAGCAGTTCTCACCTGGGCGTTGGAGATGTTTGGGGGGCTACAATCCTCTGGTATAGATATCTCTCCTTTTGGGGGCGAGGGGGGGAGAAGTTTGCACTGAACCGGTCAGCCAGTATGTTGGCAATGTGTGTAGGTTCAGTAATCTTCACATCATTTTGAACTAATTCTGAGCATATCTGGGAGTTTCCTCCTAGGTTTCTAACATAGCTAAAGAAGGCCTTATGATTGTCTTTTGAATCCTTGGCGATTTTTCTCTCAAAATTTGCCTTGTATGATTTTATGAGAGCTCTTAGTTTTTTACTTATAATGATCAAAGGTGTCTTACCTTTCAAGGATTTTGCTCTATCTTGTAGTAGCTTCCTCCTTTTGTTGTAGAGCTTGTTTATGGCTGGGGTCCACCAGACTGGACGCTTGCCTTTGGTACAAAGAGTCTTAGTTTTGTTTGGGATTGCCTGATCCATGCAGTCCTGTAGGTGCTGGTAGAAGGCATTTGTAAGTGATTCAGCGGTTTGAGTAATGTTTACCACTGGCTCAGGGGCCTTAAAGGAGACCACACTAGTTTTAGAAGTGTGAAGTCGGCTTTTGAGAAGTTTTTCACTGTGGTCTTTTTTGTTTCAGGTGGGGCGGGATGAGGACCTCCAGCGAGATTAGTTTATGATCTGATCTCACCAGCGAGGGGTATACTTCGGTGTTGAACATTGTGATCCCATGTTCGTGATGATGAGATCAAGTATGTTTTCTCCTCTTGTGGGGATGGTGACTAGTTGTTCCATGGCATTTGAGTTTATGAACTCCAGGAACCTTTGGGCTAGAGTGTTTGGGCTTGAGTAGTGTTCCCAGTCTATATTAGGGTAGTTGAAGTCACCTAGTATGATGGTGTTTGGAGATACATTTATCCCTCCATTGTTTTCAGGAAGGCCATGTGAGGTTCCTGAGCTTGAGAGGGTGGCCTGTAACATGCTACAAATTGCAGAGCAGTCTTGCCTATGGTTAATTGCACCTGGATGGTCTCCGATGCATCGTGCATTGCCACCAACCTTGAGGTGTGGGTGTCCTTTATGAATATGGACACCCTCCTCCTTCTTGGTGTTGTCCGGATTTTGGGGCGGAACGCATGATATGAGGTGAAACCTGCTAGTGCTGGGGTGCTCTCAGGAGCCTTGAACCAGGTTTCTGTCACAGCACAGACATCGATGTTCTCCATACTGAGAAGGGCCTCGAGTGCGTGCATCTTGAGATTGAGACTTCTGGCATTGAGCAGCATTACCCTTAGTTTTTTACTTTTTGTGTTCTAGGGTGGTAGGTTTAGAATTTGAGCCTTGCCTAAAAAGGCACTATGGGGTGGCAAGAGCCTTTGCCAATATCCGGAAGCCTAGGGGTGACAGGTGCAAGCCGTCCCTTGCGAAGCAGCGTGGCTTGTCCAGCATGTCATCCCAGGCAGACAGACATTGGATCCCCTTTGAATGACACCAGAATTTAAGCCAATTATTAAAGCTGATCATCTTATCACTGTATTGTGGCATCATTCTAGGTGAAGGTAGGATACTGCTCAAGGTCAGGGTCATACCTGCCTGGGCTACATAATCAGAGAGCTCCTCAATGTCTCTTTTCATGTAGTCCAAGGAGGTACGTCTCAGGTCGTTGACACCAGCGTGGACAATGACTGAATCGTACTTGTACCTGCTGTTGAGAGACCTGAGTGCTTGTGTTATGTGGCGGATTCTAGCGCCCGACAGGCAGCTTACTGTGACCTTCTCCTTACTCAGTCTGGTGAGCGGGACGTCAGTGTGTCTGACTATGGAGTCACCTATGACAAGTATGTTTGGTGTTGTATTTGGCCTTAAGGGCAGTGACTGCTTTGCACACTGATTTTGTTGTTTATGTGTTGTTTGTGTGGTGTATTGAGTTTGCAGTTGCTTGGGTGTCTGCTTTGGAGGCCTCTGCTGTTTAGGTAAATGTTTACTCAGAGCCTCCGAGTATGTCTTAGTGTGTTTATGTGTTTGATTCAGTGGTGTGGTTGAGTTATGTGAGACTGGTATTGTGGTGTGTGTAGTTGCCTTCTCCTCCTGCCTGGTCTTGCCAGTCCTGAGTTGAGAGAGCTCAGCATCCAGTCTGGCTAAATAGCTGCATCTCTCACAAGTGTTAGTGTTACATGGGAGGAGGAGATGGTTGTCCGTGTACATGAGGCAATTGTAACATTGTCTCAGAATTCCCAGATTCACCAAATGGGCAGGAGAGGACGCCAGCATCTGACCCTTCGACATGCTAGAAAGAATTATGAGTTGGTATGAGACAGAAAAGTAGTGGGCTTAGCAGGGAAGTGGGCACTCCTGGGGGGTTTTGCTAGTGAGAGATTTGTATAATATAGGAGTGCTTGACCTGCAAAGAGAATGCTTATAAGACAAGGGATATGCTTATAAGACAAGTGCTGAGCTTTTTGAGAAGAAAAAGCTATTTGGAACAAGTGCTGCACTTTTTAGTGTAGGTGTAAACTGTTTAGGTTCCTAACAGAGCAGTTCTAAGGGAAAAATTGAAGAACAGACTTTCTGGTGTGGAAAGCATTATGGCCTTTCACTGCCAGGTCACTCTCAGTGGCTTTAAACCATGCGACAGTGACTGCACAGAAGTCAACATTCTCTACGGTGAGGGGAGAATGTGTAGGTAGTGGAGTTCCATGTTTAGATTCCTAACACTGAGCAGCAACACCTTTAGATTTTCTTGGTTTTGATTTGCTATGTTGGAAAAAAGGCACCATGGGGAGGACAGTGTTTTAGGTAATATTCAAAAGCCGGGGGGGGGGGGGGGAGAGGTGCAGACCATCCCTGCCACAGCATCATGCTCAGTTGACTATCTCCTTCCTTGCTGACAAGTATTGCACATCCTTAAAAATGACACCAGAAACAAAGCCAATTATTAAAGTCCGTCATCTTCTGTTTGTATCGTGGCATCAATCTTTGATACCATAGGGTTATTTTAATGAGTAGGTTTAGTTGTGGGCATTGGTGACAGACAGTATTCATCTTGAAATTAGTATACAATAGTAAGGGAGTAGGGTTCAGCCCCACGTCAGGACTGCAGAAGGGGCAACGCCTCCTACAAACATACTTTTAACAGTTAAAGACTTTCAGAATTTGCATTTGTTAAAATAAGTTGTTTATTATCTTCTGGACAACTGTGACCTGCAATTTCAGTGCTTTCACTTGTGACAGGTAGCCAAGCCACACTGCAGGATAACATATCACCATATTATACATACTTAAAGGACAACTACACTCACAAAGAAACTGCACGTTGATGCTTTATAATTCATCTGCGTCATTCTATATGCCTAGCTTTAGTTTATAATATGCAGCACATCAAAAGAGCTTTTTGAAGAGTTTGATACGGAGGTGATTTTGTTATTCTGTCTTTTCTCTCAATGCTTTTTATGCCCTCTATAATACAAGACCTAGACCCCATAATTTCAGGTGGTTAGGACAGTGCTTTATATATTCTACTAGAAAGTCAGTCAATGCTTCTTATATATCACAAATAAGGCTAGGTACAGTATGATAATTCCATTGGAAACGTATGTAGTAGTTGTACAGAAATGCATAGCCAACATGCCTTCAACCTAGTGCCTCATATTTTGCAGAATCTGTGGGTAAATATCTGTCGCAACAAATGGCACACTAAGTCATGTAGCAGCAAACAGGTACAACAGTAGTCAATGGACAGACAGAAGAATGAAGGGGAGTCAATGGGCAAATTTAAGTACGAAAATCTTTTGAAGCATTTATCAGTAAAAGATGGGCTACTTAGTGTGCAAAAAATAAATAAATAAATAAAGCAGGACCAGCTAAGGAAATACCTTGAACTCTGATGACATCTAGTGGACAAAGATGACACTGCAAACATGCAAGCAATTTTCAGCAGGACCTTTACTGCAATTCTGCAACATGAACACGTGGTGACTTTTTTTTTTTTTTTTTTTTTTAATATTAACAATGTTGCTAAATATATGCACAAAAATTCATGTAATAAGCAAATCAAACATCTGATGCTGTCTTCCTGTTATATGCCATGGCAACTTTCTGTAGCTGCTTCAGACACATTATCCGATTATGCATAAATGATTAAGCTACTGTCTGAATATTTTTTATTTGACTTCTTCATGAAATAAACACCTAGTCAGCAGTTAACAGCACCTAACTCCCAATTCTAGCTTTCTACAAAATGCTAAGACACTAATAAATTTTGCCACATTTTACTTAGAGAATTATAAAACTGTGCAGCAACTAACAACTTTTAGACTATACTTAAAAAACTTCTGATAAAACGGTCTGTTGCAATGAGTACTATGTAGTAATAGTAATGGCAAAACGGCAGGCAATTTAACTGATACACACAATATTAGAAAAAAAAATTGTGAAACTTAAAAGAAGTTAGAATCTTGAGAAACAACCTTGTATGCAGACCTTGAGGTAATTTTCTCCTTGTGATCCCACAATTTCCTGCAACTATCACAGGTAAGACATGTAATAATAATTTACAGCAAGATATTATTTTGTAAACTTCCAAATTCTTGCAGCAAAGACTTCATTATGTTCAGGATTTAGTATCCTTCTTTCACTTTCTGACAACACGCAGGGAATTATAAGGTATGAAATGTCTGGAGGAGGGGGTAAGCAGGAGAGTTGTCAAGGCCTATAAAGATCATTCTGCTCCTTCCAAAGCAACAGATGCTGTAGCTCTTACATAGTATGGTCCCTCACGTAAGTAAGCTCGAAGTCTCAAGTAGTGCTGATTACCGAAGATGTCTGCTATTGTGTTTGAGTTAACAAGTGCTTTCACTAGTTCATATTTAGCATCTTTTGATTCTTTATCATGATCTACTGATCGATCCAAAATATATTCCACAAATCCAGGACTGTTGATCATAAATTTCTGTCCCCATGGTTGATCAGCAATGGCCTAAAAAAAAAAATATATGTATTGACATTTGACTGACTCCCTTCTTCCTTACTAAAGTATTTTATAGAGTTCCTGTAAAATTAAGATCAGCATTTTAAGACATCCGTTTACGTTTCAAGTTTAAACAATACACTAAATTTCAATGCATCTTAAAAGGAAAAATCCAAAGAGAATCTTGAGACACTGCAAACTGTAGCATATATTATGACTTTCTATGGTTGTAGCAAGTTTAATGGTCTCTTTAGTCAATACATATTAAAACATAATGAGCTCCATGGTCTAAAAGTCCACTGCCTTCTCTTTTTCTCCTGTACCTACCTCCAACATAAAAAAACTCTTAACTAAACTTAAACCCACCAAATTAGCAGCAGACAACCTCCCAAGTGAATACCTACAAATCGCAGCTGATGCTCTGGCCTACCCAGTATCCATCTTGATTACCCGATCTCTGTCAGAAAGTTACATTCCCACATTGTGGAAAGTCTCGCATATAATTCCCCTCCACAAAGGCGGACCCTCTGCAGAACTAACCAATTACAGCCCAATAGCTATTCTCTCTCCACTCTCCAAAATACTAGAGAGATGCATAGACTCTCAGGTCTCAGACTACCTCCTTACTAACAACCTCCTTTCTAGTACTCAGCATGGTTTCCGACCAAACCATAGCACCACCACTGCCTTACTCTCCTTTACTAACACTATCCTTCAGCATAAAAACAATGGCCATCTCTCCTCTGCTACTTTCCTAGACCTATCTAAAGCATTTGACATGGTCCCACACAAACAACTTATCTCTGTCCTCAATAACCTATCCTTCTCACAATCAGTCACCAACTGGTTTCAGAGTTACCTGTCTGACTGCCAACAATCCGGTGTATGGCAGAATGACATATCTCCCCAACTACCTGTCTCCATAGGGGTTCCCCAAGGATCCATCCTTGGACCCCTACATTTCTCTGTTTACACCAATAATCTAGCCTCTGCCACCAAACATGGCACACTCATCCAATACGCAGATGACTCAACCATCATCTGCTCAGCCCAGTCCCTACCCAAACTGCAAAAAGTCACACAGGAAGCCTTTTTCCTCTGTTGAAACATGGTTATCTGATGCCCAATTAATACTCAACCCAAACAAAACTAAACTACTCATCTTCCAACCCACCAAACATACTCAAAACAACTCTCACTTTAACATCACAGCAAAAGACAACACCACTATATACCCAACTGAACACACCAAATTGCTAGGAGTGGAAATAGACAATAAACTAAAATTTGACATTCACATATCCATGACCATAAAAAAAGTCCACAAAAAAACTAGGAGCATTATACAGAAATAAACAATTTCTCACCAAAGCAGCAAAGATTTCAATAGCAAATTCCCACCTTATCTCCACCCTACTTTATGCCTCTCCAGTATATACCAACCTAAGGCAATGTGATCTAAACAAGCTAGAGACCTGCTACAACAAAATCGCCAAAGGGGCATCCTACTGTAGTCACCGCTGTCTCTCACTTGCTGAACGGGGTTGGCTTGAACTCCCTCACCTCCTCTAGTGGTATCAACTCTCACTCGCCCACAAACTAATAAACCATCCACTAAATGTCCCATCCCTCCAGAATCTACTCCAACCCTATCGCACCACCAGACCACCAAGATCCAGCAACAAAAATCACTTGCAGATCACTAAAGCCAATAACTCTGCTGGTGAAGCACTATTCTCTTGCGCCATAGCCAAATTATGGAACTCACTTCCACCCACAATTACCTCCGTACCATCATGCACCAACTTCAAAACTTTATTAAAAGCGCACCTAAAAACATGCTGGCAATGCCCTTGCAACTCCCACTCTAATATCATCCACCCCATCCAACTACTACCTTTCTTTCACCTCCACTAACTACCTTGATGATAGCAAGCTCAGATGCTCATAAGCCTAGTACTTATTATACAGCAGGAACTTCTCATTGTTACATTTGTTAATGCCTGTTATGTACTTCACAGATAAAGATTCTAGTTGTCTACTGATGTACTATGTTCTTCATCTGTAAATATGTTGTAAGTAATTTCTATGTTAAATTGTTAATCGCTATGTAATCCAATGTAACTACTGTCTGTTTATTTTACTGTGGAGCTTTTCTCCCCGGGCCTCCACTGAAAATGGACCCACGTCCAGTCGGACACTCCCGGTCAACAAATTTAAATAAATAAAAAATAAATAAATAAATAAAAAGCTTTCCAAACTAACCTAAATGCAAATTCGGAGAATTTTCAAAGATGCAACAGCTGTTTGTAAAACCACTGGTTCTAAAAACAAACCTTAAATTGAACCAATGAAAGCTACAAAGTTATTCTCTATTTCATTTTCAAATTAACAGACCCCCCCCCCCCCCGACGGGGTTAATTTCATAGGCAGAAGGCTGACCTGTGCAGCAAGTATACGGCAATTCAATATCAAAAGTCACGTTATTGTCATTTAGAGCTACACAACTGCATATTAAATGTGATTCCGTGCAATCAGGTCATCATGGGACAGACAAAAAAAGACACCACATACACAGAAAGACATAATTTAAAACAACATATAATAATTCTACCTCCATCTTATCAATCAACTCTACACTTAAGTATATAGGTTCATAGGTAGGTACTAGGCTATTATTTTTCTGTGCCCCTGTCGAGTAGAGCCACAGAGGTGATCCCTGGGGTGAATTTCCTATTTCCCATCCAATCACCAAGATTTTTCTTGAAGAGTGCTAATGAGGAGCTTTGTTTGATATAGATAGGTAGTTTGTTCCAGAGTATGGGAAGTCTCTGGGAGAGGAATCTATCCCTCTAACATGTTCTGTTTATTGTGGTGACAAGGTTTGTTCCAGAGTATGGGAAGTCTCTGGGAGAGGAATCTATCCCTCCAACATGTTCTGTTTATTGTGGTGACAAGGTTTATGTCCCTAGAGTGTGTAGCTTGGAGGGATTGGGATTTCTTTAAGTGGAGCATGTCCAACAGCTCTGGGTTTGACATAGCTTTCTATGTTAGGCAGAGATCACCTCTAAGTAGGCAATATGCAACAGAATAAAGCTGGAGTTTTTTGAGACGGTCTGCTTAGGGCTCCTGTTTGAGGCCGGTAACCTGCTTTGTGAGGTATTTCTGCAGCCTTTCTAGTTGTTGTAGATGTCTTGTGAGGTACATACCAAAAGGAGCGCTGTACTCTATAATGACTCTGAGTGATGAGTAGAGGGGAACAATGACCTCTCTTTTCCTGGATGAGAAACCTTTTGTGATGAGGTGTGCCATGTTGAAGGATTTCCTGACTACTGTGGCGATGTGATTATCGAAGGACAGACTACTGTCCACCTGTGTCCTAATGTCTCATCACACTTTTGGCGTTAAGCAGACTACCACCTATGTGGTAGCTCATGGGTACAGAGTTTTTACCAAAGGAGATGACAATGCAGTTTTTGGCATTGAACTTGAGGCCATAGCTTTGACACCAGCCATCTGTCTCAGTGAGGCCCTTTTGTAGGATGTCCACATCGTTATGGCTCCTATTTTGCAGTTATCTGCGAACTTCGTTATCCAAAGACCTTCTGTGTTAGTCTGTACTTCAGAAAAGCACATGCCAAACAGGAGAGGACCCAAGACTGAACCCTGTGGTACTCCACTTGTCACCGGCCTGAAGTTGGATTTGGAGTCTGCTACTTTCACAGTGTGGGCTCTATCAGTGAGCCAGTTGGCAACCCATCTTGTGACATAGGGATTTAAACCTAGTTTAATGAGTTTATCTATAATTCCCGAGTGGAAGATGGTGTCAAAAGCCTTGGTGAGATCTAGATAGGCTGTGTGAACCACCTTACCCTCGTCTACGGCTTTGGTCACTGCTTAAAGAAGTCTATCAGGTTTAGGAGACACAATCTGCCTTTTACAAACCCGAACTGGGTGGTGTCCAGAGTTTGGAGATTACCAATGTCTGTTTATAAGTTCCATGATGATACGTTCCATGGCCGTGGAGTGGGATAACCATCGCTGTGAACCATTCAGTGGGCACAAAGCCTGAGGTGAGGCTATGACTGGACATGGTGCTTAGGTGGGGTGCCAGTTCATTCTGTAGTTCAAGTAGAACTCAGACTGGGATGTTGTTAGGTCCCATGGATTCTGTGTTCTTGGTTTTGAAGAGTGTGGTTTTTACCTGTCCAGGCGTTAACTACAGGAACTTTGCATTCTTCCAGTATAGAGATGAGCCCTTTAGGGGGTGAGATGGGGGAAAATTTAGCACTGAACCTCTCTGCCAGGATGTTGGCAATATCAGATGGTTCTGTATATTTAGTGCCATTGTGCTGTAACTCAAAGCAGATCTGAGTGTTGCCACTGAGATTCTTGACATAGCTATAGAATGCTTTGGGGCTGTCTTTAGAATCAGTGACGATTTTGTTTTCGTAACTAGCTTTGGAGGATTTTATGAGGGATCTCAGCTTCTTACTGAGGCTGACCAGGGGAATTCCTCCAATCATGGGATTTTACTCTTTTTTTTTTTTTTTTTTTTTTTTTTTTTTGCAATAGTTTCTTTCTTCTGTTGTAGAGTTTTGTTTATGGCAGGGGACCACCAGATTGGCTTTCTTTTTTGGGGGGATAGCACCTTGGTTCTGTTAGGGATAGCACGATCCATGCACTCGTTTAAGTGCTTATAAAGTGCATTTGTGTAGGATTCAGCAGTCGTACCTCTATTGTCCATCTGCATAGGCATAGAGAAGTTTGCCACTTCTGTCTTAATCGTGAAGTTGGCAGTGGAGACATTTTTTTATGGTGGTTTCCCTAATGGGGGGTGGGGGCGGGATGTGGATGTCTAGGCTGATTAGCTTGTGGTCTGATCTGACCAACGAGAAAGTGACCTCTGGTGTGGAACACTGGTCGCCCATGTTGGTAATGACCAGGTCTAGAATATTGCTGCCACTGGTGGGGGTGTGGATAAGTTGATCCAAGGAGTTGGAATTTATGAATTCCACAAAACTTTGAGCAAAAGAGTTGGTACATGAGTAGTTTTCCCAGTTAATGGTGGGGTAGTTGAAATCGCCCATTATTAGGGTGTTGGGTTGTACCCTAATATTTTCCAGTGCGTCAAGAAATGAGGAGTGGGAATCCTGGGGCATGGTGGGGGATCTGTAGCAAGTTACAATTTGGATTGCAGACTTGCCCAGAGTTAGTTGCACTTTGATAATCTCGGATGCATTATGCTGAGTAACTAGCCTGGAGGTGTGGATATCCTTAATGAATATGGACACGCCTCTGCCTTTAGTGTTTCAGTCCAGGTTAGGTGGCCGATAGGTGTGGTATGAATTATAACCTGGTAACGCAGGGGTGCTCTCTGGAGCCTTAAACCAGGTCTCTGCCACTGCACAGATGTCAATGTTCTCCATTTTAAGGAGTGCCTTGAGTGAATGCATTTTGAGGTTTAGACTTCTAGCATGGAGTAGCATTACCCTCAGATTTTGCTTGCTTGTACCTGTTATGGTCAGCTACATATATTCCTAGAAACACACACTTGTTAAGATATTAACACCTTGAACCTGCACACCTCCCTCCCACTTAATTACAGAGGAATCAAAAAACTTGATGTAGAAAGGCACTATCTTTTGACATCTTTTCTGCCCTTGCTTAACAGGAATCCCCAGTAGTGTGGTCGCATGCAAGTACTACCTGGTATTGTTTGTTTGTGATTCTTATTGCTCTTTTTCTGAAGTTTCACACATGGTATGTTTTTTTTCTTCCATGCATATTTTTGGTTGGTAACAGCTCTATCTGGTCACTTGTTTTCTGGACTTGTATTTCAAAAATGTTTTTGTTTGCTTTACTCTATTTGCACTGCATATGAGTGTTTTTGATATGCCATTACAGAATTATATTCATAGCATATTGTGGCTTTAAATAACTGGTAAAATGCTGCTTTATTCACTAATGTGAATGTCAGCTGGTATGTGTAATTTTTGATCAGTAACCTGTTTGGCAATTAAAGTAGAACTTACTGTAACCTCCGAGGGATACAAGTGACTCTGTGTTTCTACATAACATCACGGTTATTTCTGACTTTTAGTTGGAGAATTCTAAACTGTGTGTAGCATCTCAGTAGTTACTTGTGATTCTGTATCATACCACTGTTATTCCTGACTTTTAGTGGAGAATGCTACACTGTGTGTAGCATCTTAGTAGTTACTGTTTTCTCTTCATAAACTTTATAACAATTCATAAAAGTGCAGTGTATGTTGCTCATAGAATTGTGCTGTTTCTTACAAGGTATGCTGCTCCTCCCCCGCATCCTCTATCTTAGTTATTTGGTAATCAGAGAGATTTAAAACTTCAGACTTAATATTTACCTTCTTTTTTCCCTCATGCCGTGGTGGTGCAGCAGTAGCGTAGTCGGCTCACAGCAAGAGGTTCTCCTGTTTGATTCTTGGCTGGAGTACCTTCTGTGTGGAGTCTGCATGTCCTCCCCGCGTTCGAAAGACATGCGTGAATGGGCATGCCTTCGTTGAAGGCTGGGCGTTGGGCTGGCACCTCGGCACCATAAAAATCAACTGCAAATCATTAGCAGACCGGAGTTCTGCTGTGGCGACCCCTAACCGGGAAAAGCCGAAAGAAAAACAACAACATTTCCAGTCCTCCCAGCAAAAGTTTTATTCTGTGTCTTGGCCAACCACCAATAAACCAAAGGCTGTCTTGGTTACCCTGCACTGTGAGAACCTGCGTCGGTGGAACACTAAAGTGCTTTCAGCTACACTAGTGTATGTTAGAGATGTCTTCAAGTTTAGAGAACAGATTAAATACATTTTGCTACAGCCTTTTACCGTAAACATGCACACTACTGGTCCCCCCCCCCCCCGCCCATTTTTTCCTCTTCCTATTGTACTCCTAGGTCAATTACTTAAAACTACTTTCTTTCAATTGGAAAAGGTTTACCTATGTACCTGCAGCCCATACTTCAATTGTTTTTTTTTTTTTTCTATAGAAGTGATGGTCCTTTTCACCACACTATACTAGATTAGTAGCACAGAATTTGTAGTTATTAGGAAGGTACTGCACTACACTGACCTGAAATTAACTGAGCTTTGTTTCCCAGATTGTTTTCTTAGCAGCTGGCTAGTCCAGTTTTTCTGGCTCACAACCTTGTATTACTTTGTCTATCTCCTTCCCCCACATTGAACCTGCACACCTCCCTCACACTCCTGCTTAATTACAGAGGAATCAAAAAAACTGATATAGAAAGGCACCATATTTTGACTTTGCTTTTCTGCCCTTACTTCATAGGAATCCCCAGTAGTGCACTCGCTTACACCATATTACATTCTTTTTTACTTAGTACTCTATTGAGACATAATTTACTGCATGTCCCTTTCTAAAACCTCTGGCATAATTACATTATTTCCTACTTCTCAGTGAACTGCAGCTCCCCACTGGTGCATAAATAATAAAAACAAACAGAAAGGTAACACTCAAACCAAAACGCTAAGCTGCCCTATTTCTGTATTTGCTAACCTTCTCACTGATTGGTGACTGCTGCTCCTCCGGGAAGGTGCAACTCTCGTTCTGTTCGCCCTTCGGACTCAATCAGCCCCTACCCTGACCCCAAATCTCACCCACCCCCACTACCTGTACTTTTATATATCCCATGACTCCTCCCTACGCATCACCTCTCCAATCACAATACACCTAAGCCAAACTCCACCCACTCTGTAGATGTACATCACCCCAAACATCCACCCCTCCTACAATGCTCTACATAACATCTCTCCCTATAACCCCATTTGTCCTACTAATCTCCCACTTCTCTTACAATTTTTCCCAACCCTTGTCATAACTCACACACACTCCACTACATCTTACCATCAATCTCACTTCCCATCCTACTCATCCATCTCACGTGAACTCTTTACCTCTAACTCGATCTATTTTTTCAAACTAAAATTGCTCCCAACCCAACCCCCCTGTACTCCCCTCTTTAAATATGATACCAGAAAATCACTACTCTCACACAACCCAAATTACCCTTGCCCAACACACTGCCTCACTCTTCTACTCCACCACATCTCTCTCTCACTAGCCGGCAACATCTACCCAAACCCAGGACCCATCTTTAACATCAATCTCACCAAACCCTCCACTCAGCCCACAGGCTCAAAGTCCATTCGCCTCACAACACAATGCACAAAGCCTACAAAACAAAATCCCTAATCTCCATGCCTGGCTCTCCCATAACCACCCTGACATTACCAACATTTCTGAAACCTGGCTGAAAAAGTACAGTTGTGTACACTTACCATAAATGTAGATGTTCGAGTGTATTTACTGTTCCAGTCATCACATTTGGGTTATCCCTGCCAGGGTAGCCCTCGGCCAGCCTGAATACCAAAGACATAGTATTTCTGCGTCAGTTGCTGTCACTTGAAGACAGAAGTCAGGTAGTCAGTGGTATAAAGGAAGGCAGCCGACAACATTACATCAGTTTTTCTAGCCCTAACCGATCAGGAGCCCCCAAGATAGGAGGCCAGGCTCTGGTGGCAGAAGCCCAGTGGAAAATAAATACCAATATGTCCCTTGTAAGGAAAGGAGAACAACAAGGAAGAAAGGGAACAAAAAGAAAAAAAGGGGGCCGGAGGGAGAGAAATCAAGACTGCAACAGTGAATACACTCATATCTACATGTATGGTAAGTGTACACAACTGTACTATGTTCTTCGTGTTTCACTGTTGCAGTCATCACATTTGGGTAGATTCCCAAAGCTAAGGAAATGGGTGGAGGCAGTCAATGAAGCTAGGGGTTAGCTAGCATGCCCTGCAAGACTTCAGAGGCAAACCTGCCCTGGATTTGGAAAAGAGAGGCAGGTGGTAATGTTTGGTAGAGGTGTGAACAGATGTCCAGGTGGCAGCCTCCAGGATGTCCATGATGGGGTCTCCTCTAAGGAAAGCTGCAAAAGTGGATGCTGCTCTGGTGGAGTGTGTCCTGACCCCCTTGGGGGGGGGGGGGGGCTTGCCATGCTGTTTGTAGCAGAAATGGATGCAGTGTGCTATCCATTTGGAAATGGTTTGCTTGGAGATGGCCTTGCCCTCTGCCCCTGAAGCAAAGCTAATAAGCATTTTATTTTATTTTTTATTTATTTATTTTACATTTGTTGACCGGGATAGTCCGACTGGATGCATGTCCAGTTTCAGCGGAGGCCCGGGGAGAAAAGCTCCAAGGGTAAGCAGATACAGCATTACATAATACCAGCATTACATATTACAAACAGACTATTTACAGAGATGACATAAGTAAACAAGTTAAACAAGAACTCACAGGATTAAATTAAATTACACAGTAAACTGGTTAACAGATTTTTACACATTCGAGTTAGCCACATTTTCTGAAGGGTTTAGTCCTGTCCAGAAAGTATCTGAGCTGTCTGTGCACATCTAGAGTGTGTAGAATCCTTCCCCCCTTGTTTTTAGGGTTAGGAAAGAAGGTGGGAAAATGGATGGATTGGTTGAGAGCCACAATGGACACCATCTTGAGCATGAAGAATGGATTAGTTCTGAGGGATACCCTGTCTGCATGGAGGATGATGAAGGGTTCCACAGCCATGAGTGCTTGCAGCTCAGAGACTCTTCTGGCTGAAGTGATGGCCAGGAGGAAGGCCGTCTTCCAGGAGAGAAATTTTAGCTCTGCAGAAGAAGCTGATTCGGAAGGGGGAAGGGTGAGCTTTTCCAAAACAAAGTTAAGGTCCCAAGCTGGTGTTGGTGCCCTTCTGGGGGGCCTCAAGTTGCTAGCCCCTCTGAGGAGCTGTTTAATCAGAGGGTGTGAAAAAAGAGGCTGCTCCGTGGGAAAATGAGGAGAAATAGCAGAGCCATGAATTTTTATATAGGAGAAATAGAGACCACTGTGTAGTAGGTCAGCTAAGTAATCAAGGATGAGAGGGATGGAGGACTGTGACATATTGGCCTCCTTAGCCTGGATCCAGGTGCAGAACCTTTTCTATTTATCTGCATAAGACTGTCTGGTGCTGGGGCATCTGGCCTCTTGGATAACATCCAGAACCTGTTTACTAAGAATAGCAGATTGGTCAGGGGTTAGGGTATAAGCCAAGCTGCCAAACTGAGTGTCTGCAATTGGGGGTGCATGAATTCCCCTTTCCATGGAGGCAGCAGGGACAGGCTGCGCAGCAAGGGTTACCAGAGCTGTCTGGGCCAGTCTGGAACTATGAGAATGGTCTTTGGTTTTTCCTCCCTTATTTTGAGCAGTACCCTGGGAATGAGAGTTAGGGAAGGAAAGGCATAGACAGAGGTTTACCCAGGGGAAGGACAGGGCATCCACTTTCCAAACCATGCAGTGATGCTCCCTGGTGCAGAATTTGCTGAGCTGATGGTTGGTGTGGGAGGCAAAGAGGTCGACCTCCGGGGTTCCCCATTTCTGAGTTATTAGGAAGACGGTGTTTCTGTTGAGCTGCCACCCGTGGGGGTCCAACAGCTTTCTGCTTAATTGGTCTGCCAAGAGTTGAGAGAGCCTGGCAGGTATTGTGCTAACAGATGTATTTGCATGCAAGAGGCTGTGAACCAAAGGCTCATGGCCAGCCTGCACAATGGGTAGGAGTGAGTCTCTCCCTGCTTGTTGATGTACCACATGACCGTGGTGTTGTTGGTTTTGATCAGGAGAACCCCTGGAGAGAGAAGGGGTCTGAAAGCTATCAAGGCCTGCTGCACAGCCATCATCTTTTTGACTGATGTGCAGGTGGAGTTGCTGGGGGGTTCCATTGGCCCTGTATGCACCTGCCGTCCAGGTGTGCACCCCAAGCATAGTTTAATGCATCTGTGGTGAGGGTCTGGGTGGCAGGGTGTGGGGAGATTGGCAGTCCCTTGTTGTGGGGGTAGGATGTTGCCCACCAAAGAAATTCTTCCTCATGCAAGGAATAAGAGGCAGAAGTTTCCAGATCTTGAGAGTGTTGACACCAAAGGCTCTTTAAGTACCATTGGCGTTTCCTCACACGCAATCTGGCATATGGAATGATGAGTATGCAAGAGGCCATGAACCCCAGGGCTTGCAGGATTTTCCTTGTAGAAAGCTGGGGCCTGGTGGCCAGTTGAGAGAAGTAAGCTGATAGGAAAATTTGTTTCTCTGGTGTAAGGCATGCCATCTGGCATGCTGTGTCCAGACTTGCTCCCAGGAAGATTATCCTTTTGGTGGGTACCTGTTTGGATTTCCTTTCACTTACTGTGTACCCTAGGGAGGGTAGGAGGTCCTTTACAAAGGCCACGTCTTCGAGCAGCTTTTCCTGACTGTCTGCCTGAATAAGGCAGTTGTCTAAGTAGGAGTAAATTTGAATATTTCTTTGTCTGCAAAAGACAATGGCTGGAGCCAAACATTTTGTGAAAACTCTAGGAGCAGTAGATAAGCCAAAGAGAAGCGCAGAGAACTGAAAGTGCTGAGATCCTGCCCTGAAGCAGAAATATTTTCTGCAGGACTCCCTGATAGGAATGTGGAGGTAGGCCTCTTTCAGGTCCTATGTGGCTAGCCAGGCGTCCTTGGAGAGCATGGGTAAGCAGCTGCTGGACGGTGAGCATTTTGAATTTTGGGATCACCAGAAAAGTGTTAAGAATGGACAGATTGAGGATGGGGTGCCAGGTGCCTCCTTTTCTGGGCACCAGAAAAAGTATGGAGTAGAAGCCTTGACCTATCTGCTCTGCAGGAACGTGCTCTATTGCCCCCAAAGAGCAGGGAAAGGATTTGCTTTTGAGCCTCTGCCCACTGATTTGGTGGTAGATCTGGGAACCCTTTTGGGGTTGGAAGGGTGTGGCAGGAGAATTTGTACCCCTGAGACACAATGTTCAGAACCCATTGGTCCTTGGTAATGGTGGCCCAGGTGCTTGAGTGAAAGGAGAGTTTTCCTCCTAGGGGTATGTGAAGGTGGGCAGAGGCAAGGTCGGGAGGGGGCAAGTCATTGTGAGTTCTTACCATAAGGGGTTGACTTAGAACTCCCTGGTTTTGAAGTGGAGGAAGTCCACTGCTTAGAGCTTTGCAACTCCTGGGGCTGCTGTCAGGGAGGGGTCTAGGCTGTACCTGTCTATTCGGAGCAGGAAAGAACAAGTGCTTGGAGTGAAAATGCCTGCTGGACCTGTAAGAAATCTTTAACAGTCTGCATAAATTTTGCTTTTTCTTCCATCTTTTTTAAGACCTCTTCCGCTTTAGTGCCAAATAAGGTATCTTTGTGCAAGGGTGCATCCAAAAATTTTGATTTGACATGGTCTGGCAGGGGTTGTTCCTTAAGCCATGCATGTCTTTTAATGACAGATCCGGTGACTGCTGCCCTGCAAGAAGCTTCTAGGGTGTGAAAATCACAGTGCAAAGTGTGTTTAGTTACTTGACCAGATGAATGCATTAAGTCCTGTAAATTCTTTAGATTCTACCCATGCAGGAAAGGAGGAATTTTTTGTTTAAGGAGTTCCATGGTATGTTGCTGATACTTAAGCATATGGAACTGACAATTTAGTGCCCTGATCGCAAGAGTAGCTGAGGTGTATACCCCCCCAATCTGTCCATTGCTCAGGAATCCCTGTCTGAGGGGGTGGGATTTTTGGCTGAGGTTGCTTTAATCCCTTTAGGCCCTTGAGTAATGACCTCAGTGTCAGCTGTTGGATTTTTAAAAAGATATTTGTATGAGTCAGGGACTCTGTAGTACCTGTCTGGTTTTCTGGGAACAGGAGGGAGGGCGTCTGGAGTCGAGCTGGATTCAAGGAAGACATCATCCACCACATCTAGGACTGGGGGTATGGCTAAGGGCTTGTGTTGTGGAAGGTTCAGGAACTCTCAGAGTCTTTTTAGACTGTGGGTAGTCTTGACTCTCCCATTGGAAATGCTCCCTTAAGGTATGCAGGGTTTCTCCAAAGGAAAAATCCTCTGGGGGAGAGGCTAAAAGAATAGATTCCTCTGCATCAGAATCCTCATAGGTGTAGAGGGGCTGCATGTCTTCATAGTCTGATGCATCGGATTCATCTGACTCTTGTTCAGACAAAACTACTGGAGACAGATCTCTTTTCCTTTTTGAGGGAGTGGCTTGGCTTCCCCTAATCAGCATGATAAGGTTCATAGGTTGGTACTAGGCTATCGGCCCTAGGGCCTATACAAGCCTAGCCATAACAATTCCCTGGCTATTTCTTCCCACACTATTTACTTCCCTGGACCCCTGTCTAGCAGGTCTTCTGTCATTTTAAGCATTTGGGACTGAGGCAAGGGAGCAGGCGCCTGAGAATGGGTAGTCAGTTTCTTGGGTGTGGTTTGACCCCTGGGCCTAAGGAACTCAGCTGTTTTTGAAAGAACGGTAGCCATGATAAAAGGTGTCGGTTTATGCTGGGATTTGGTGTTGCAAAGGACTTCCTCAGAAGCCGGTGCCTGCACAGCGGCTCCGGACCCATCCAAGGTAGAGACGACTGCAGGATCCTTAGATGAAGAAGAGTTCTGTGGCATACTGGACTCCAAAAAGGTCTCGGTAGCAGCCTGTGAATTAACTGAAGTGGGCATCAGGGGCTGCAAAAGCACCTCACTGACTTCCGGAGGACTAACGACCAGCTTAACGGAAGCATCGTCGGAAGGTTTGGTCCTGTGCAGTCTATCTCTGTCTTTATCTTTACTTTTTTTGGAAAATCTACTGTTGGATGGCTTACTGAAGCCATATCGGAATCAGAGGACCGTAAACAGAAATATCTGGCTACAATAAGGGCCTGACAATGAATAGTTCTGGCATTAAACAAAGCACAGAAGTGACAATGAGGGATGTCGTGGTCTGGGCCTAGACAAGTGATGCAGTAAGACTGGTAGACCCAGTGTGGTATTTGCTCTCCACAGGCAAAATAATTATTAACTTTTTCTGACATCGGTTAGTGCAAGAAAAAAGGATCCCCAACGGGGTACTTAGCTTTCAAAGACTTCAACTTCAATTCGGAAATTAACTCGGGTAGTGGCTGACCAGCACTCATGCAAACTGCTTCTGCTTTGGGCTCCACAGCTAGAAAGACTAATGTAATGGCGTCGGCTGCCTTCCTTTATACCACTGGCGACCTGACATCAGTCTTCAAGCGACAGCAACCGATGCAGAAATACTAAGTCTTTGGTATTCAGGCCGGCCAAGGGCTAATGAAATCCTACCACCAGGTTTCCAAATCATTCCCGACGACAGAGCCCACAAAAAAGGAGATGGAGTAGCAATAATCTACCCCTCTTCCCATACCATAACTCCCTACTCCAATAAAAATATCAACCTTTGCCAATGCTGAAATTAGAACAGGTTTACTAACAATAAACAACCACAAGTCCATATGTATTGCTGCCCTCTATATTCCCCCTGCTGATATCAAAACTCTTGAAAACATCCTGTCCTGGTTCTCATCCAATATAAATAATGAAATCTATATACTCGGTGATACCAACATCAACTGGAACCTAACTCTGAAGCCCTGTCCCACACAATCCACCTGTACAACTCCTCCCAACTAATACAATCTCCAACCAGACCAAATAAAGATGGTACCATTATTGACTGGATTCTAACAACTCACCCAAACCTTATCACAAAAGCCGGAACATTACCTGATCCTCTCAGCGATCACCTACCAGCCTTCGCCGACCGTTTCCTATCTCTACTGCATAAATACCACTACTACATCCAAACCTGCAACCTCTCCACTTTCAACCCTCTAAACTTTCTCCGAATGCTTGAAGCATACTGACTGGTCCCTTGTAAAAACCCTTCCTCTAGATGATGCCGTTTCCTACTTTAACCGGTCATTCCTAACCCTTCTCAATCAGCAAGCCAAGCCTCAAACCAAACGCATTAAAACCAATCCTTGCCCATGATTATCAAAAGATGCTACACTAGCCTTGCACCAAAGGGACAATCAATGGAAACAATATCAAAAACATAAAATCCCTAGCACCCTCCTAGAGTATAAGCAACTACAAAACTCAGCAAAAAAACTAATAACTAAAGACTGCAAAGCCCACAACTCCAAACTCCAGTCCTTGCACTCAACAAATTCAAAAAAATTTTGGTACTACATCTCATCCATGCTGCATCCTGGCAACAAAGAAAACTCCTTCCCAGACCCCAACCTTGAAACAGCCAGCCAGTTCCAACTCACTCTTCATAGACTGCATAGCTAAACTATCAGCCTCCTTTCCACCCCCCTCCTCCCCCAACCACCACCCCAATCATCAGCCTTCCCCCACATCCTTCTGCCTCAAGCCCATCCCCACAGGCACTATAAAAAGACTTCTCCTCAAACTCAAACCCTGTCGCAATGCACCTGACAACCTTCTACCCTCCTTCCTCAAACAATCTGCAGATAGCATTGCTTATCCCATCTCTATTCTTATAAATAGATCCATACAAGAATCATACGTCCATTCTAACTGGCTCCACATCTACATCATCCCCCTCCACAAAGGAGGCAAAAATACTGATACCACCAACTTCAGGCCTACTGCCATCCTTTCCCCTCTTTCTAAAATACTACAGGAAACGATACAAGCACAAGTCATGACACACCTAACACTAAACAATCTCCTCACCCCTACCCAACATGGCTTCTGCCCTGGCCACAGCACCATGACTGCCCTTCTTTCCTTTCTTGAAACTATAAATCTCAAATGCGACTGAGGCAAGTTCCTATCCACACTATTCCTAAATCTGTCAAAGGCCTTTGACACCATCTCACACACCCTACTTGTATCCCAACTCTCCACCCTACACCTCTCTCCCACCACCATCGCCTGGCTTTCCAGCTACTTGTCCAACCGCCAACAAGCTGTCCAATGGAAAACTTCAACCTCCCCCTTCCTTCCACAGGAATCTGTTCTTGGCCCTCTTCTCTTCAACCTATTAACGACTTCCACCAGTCTATCCCAGACTCATCTGTCATCCAATATGCAGATGACTCAATCATCTGCTCAGCCTTCTCCCCCATCTGAGCTCCTAGCAAAAACCCAACTAGCCTTCTCCAAACCAGAAACCTGGATGCAGTCTAACCATCTAGCACTAAATGCAAATAAAACCAACCTAATGTTTAATCCCCTTCCAAAAACTCCATCATTGACATATTCATATTCACCATACAGAGCCAAAACAACACCTTCCTTGAAATCGTTCCCAACACCAAGCTTCTTGGCATCATTATTGATAAAGAACTAAAATTTGACACACACATCCACTCCGCAATCAAGAAAACCCACAAAAAGTTAGGTCTCCTCTACAGGCACAACCACTTCCTAAGCCCCTCTACCCATCAAACTCTTGCATCCACCTTCCTTCTCCCCTCCCTTATGTATGGTGCCCCTCATTTAACCAAACTCCATCTTGGCCTTTGGTCCAAACTTGAATCCTGCTACCACAAAATCTCCAAATTTGCAACCAATTCAAAAAACTCATCCCACCACTGCCACTCCCTCCTCACCCTCAACTGGCTTGAACTACCCAACTACCTCAGTTACCTACAACTGAGCATTGCCCACAAGCTCATCTTTAAACCTGCCAACTGCCCATCTCTCACTACTTCCTTAAAACCTTACATTCCCAACCACTCACTCAGATCCAAAAACCAAAATCTCCTTCAGGTCCACAAACTTGCACAACCTCCTGGCCATCTACTGCTGTCCCACTCCTTAGCTAAACAGTGGAACTCTCTCCCCACACACAAACGCAACCTACCTAACCATACAAATTTTAAATCTCAGCTACTCTCTCATCTTTCTTCCAAATGGGAATGCCTTTGTCATGCTCCAACTTTAACCCCCCCCATTCCCCCTTGCACTGACTCATCCAACTACCTCTAGTTTTACTTCATCCCACCCAAAACAATCCCTCCCCTACCAAAAACTAACTTTCAATCTTAACATCTATTGTACTATACTCTTCAATCTCAAATATACTATTACCATCTCAATACATAATATTTTCCTAACCTACTAATGGCCAGTAGTTATATACTTTGAAATGTTAAACCCACAACTGAGTTTATAACAAAAATATTCACTTTATGTAAATGTTGAAATTTCTGTATTGAACTATGTCATTCATTTTTGTAACAGTGTGACAAGCCAATTGCAAATATAATGGAGCTGATCTGTAAATGTTTAATTAGTTGCATGAACTATGTCCTTTTGTAACATGTGAAATATAACTTGTAATTACTATGGAGCTTCTTTCCCCAGGCCACCACTGAAAATGGGGTGGACTTCCCCGGTCATCAAACTTAAATAAATATATTAATTTAAAATAAAATAAATAATTAAAAATACACATCTAGCAGCAAAGTTCAAGTAATAGTAGTGCACATGACCCATGTACCAAATTATGGTTGAACAAGCACAGTAGCAGATGAAGAAAAAATATTACACCTGGGTTAGTAGTATAAATTATAATGGTTGTCTGGGCCTAATAAGTAATAGATAATATAATATTGCACAGTGAAAGGGAAGTCTCAACATCCTGACCTGTCAATGATCAGACCTAATGTTCATTATCAGGTCATTAACACAGAAGTACACTAAAGCTTATGTTGAACTCAGTACAGTAGAGCAAGAACTGAGCATAAAACATAATCTGGAATTTAGATGCTCTCTGCATGCACAGAGTAAAGTTAGAGAGATAATGGAAGAAGTTTAGCATCATGCAGAACCACAATCACTGAGAATGGGAAAGGTGTATTAAGAATATGTAGGATGACAAATCACAGAATACAGCGCAGGTGAATGAATCTAAATAAAAAAAAAAAAACGGGCAAGGCAGCATCAATAACAGCTGCACTGCTATTCAGCATTAACCAAAGACATTAAAAAAATACAATTAGCCAGGGTCAAGGAAAGGCCTCCTCCACAGTGGAAGTACACCTGCCCGTGCTTAACTGGACAAAATATTATGAGCTGGCAGCTTGTTCTGCTTTAAGGGTACTCTTGATCCTGGTCAGTCATATAGGCAAACTGAGGTCTGGGTAAGCTGATACTTATGGACACCAAATTAACAAGCTGCTAGCCACTAACAGTTTTTTTAAGATAACAGTTTGGTTACATATGCCACAGCTCTTTTACGTATGTCCTGATTATTCTGCTATAGTATACAAGTAATTAAATATTTTTCCCACTTATAGAGGCATAACAAGCAATAACCATCTTACAGTTCCACAGATTAGCACATATGTATCACATGCAACATAACAGGCTTCAACCATGTGGGAATACAGGCACAAGCTGCAATGACAAGTTACTCACTTAAATAGTAAGGGTTATTACTTTCTCCTACAGGTTAATCTACTTTCTTTGTATCAAGTTCCTAAGCTATCACACCTAATCTGCATGATGAATTACCATTACACCTGTAGACAGTGATACAATGTTATGTCTTACTACTTACAATTTGAGTTTTAAAGCAAAAATCCATTGTGCATTTGCATCCTTTAATTATATGGTATAAACATTACAACCACCATACATTGTTGTTTGGCAGTGAAATTATGATCCATCACTGTCCTTGGTGAAGAAGTACATGTACAGTCTTTTAGTACCTTAAGTTTTTGTGATACTTATTGAATTACATCTTTTACATGCCCCTCTTCTGTACAATTTCAACATCATGGTATATCTTACAGATTCATAAGTATTACACTACCTTCCCTTCTGGGCCATTTTAAGCCTAACCAACTTCGCTTTTTGCACTTGAAATAACGTACTCCATTTAGTTATAGATTGGCATTACCTATCCCACGGTCGATAATCATATGCTACCCCTAATGAGAACAACTGGAATCATACCATAGATAATTTGAGGGGACCCGTGCATGGGCTAAAGCATTTAGGAGCTACATCTGTCCATTAGTAGTACAGGAGGCAGTCCTAGGTTAAATTTTCTGTTTCCCATCCATAGATTTAAGTTGCACTTGAACATGGACAGGGATGAAATTTGTATTCTATGGATAGCGAATCTGTTCCATAGCAGCAGTACCTTCTGCAAGATATAGCTGTCCCTCCAAACCATTCTGCTAATGTTGCAGAAGAGGTTTAGATCCCTAGACTTAGTATTTAGGTTCATAGGTTTATACTAGGCTATCTGCCCTAAGGCATTTATAAGCCTAGCCCAAATTTTTGTGGCTTATGCCACCCCTTATATGAAAAAATACTTTGCCCATTAGTTTGTTGTGCCTCTGTCCAGCAGTGACACAGAGATGATTCCCGGGGTAAACCTACGATCTCCCATCCACAGGTCTAGATTTCTCGAACAGAGTCAGCGAGGTGCTCTGCCTCACATGGACCGGGATTTTATTCCACAGCATAGGGAGTCTCTGAGTGATAAATCTATCCCTCCAGCACGTCCTATTTATATCCGTGCTAAGGTTTAAGTCGCTTGCTCTAGTGGTTTTGGTGGATTTGGATTTTTTGAGGTGGAGCATGTCCATTAATTCCGGGTTGGACATGGCCTTGTATGTCAGGCACATGTCACCTCTGAGCAGACGGTATGCGACTGAATAGAGCTGGAGTTTCTTCAATCTGGCAGCATATGACAGATTTTGGAGTCCCTTTATCCTTTTGGTGAGGAACTTTTGGGGTCTCTCCAATTGCTGCAGATGTCGGGTGAGATACATCCCGAATGGGGCATTGTACTCGATCATTGGTCTGATAAGTGAAGAGTACAGGGGAACAATGACCTCACTAGATCTGGATGTGAATCCCTTCATGATCAGGTGGGCAATGTAGAAGGTCTTTCTAACCACTTTAGCAACGTGACTGTCAAAAGAAAGGCCACTGTCAACCTGGGTCCCCAGGTCCCTGATAACCTCTTCTGTGCTTAGTGGATTGCCACCTATATGGTAGCTTGGGGTTACCTTGTTTTTCCCAAGGGTATGACTATACATTTTTGGTGTTTAACTTCAGGCCATGGCTCTGGCACCAGCTATCTGTTTCCGTGAGTCCCTTCT
Source organism: Protopterus annectens (assembly GCF_019279795.1). NCBI lineage: Eukaryota > Metazoa > Chordata > Ceratodontiformes > Protopteridae > Protopterus > Protopterus annectens. The sequence goes on along the minus strand of NC_056750.1, from coordinate 309,922,272 downwards.
GAAGGATATCCGTGTCCGATGCACTTTCTACTATGGCGCCCAGTTTGCAGTCGCCTGCAAACTTTGTCAGCCAAAGTCCTCCCATGTTGGCCTGTACTTCTGAGAAGTAGATGCCAAACAATAGGGGCCAAGGACCGAGCCCTGTGGGACACCACTTGTGACCGGCTTGGAGTCTGACACAGCGCCAGCAACTCTAACCCTGTGGGTTCTGTCCTTAAGCCAGTTTGCAACCCATCTTGTGACATATGGGTTTACATTTAAGCTGGTAAGTTTTTCTACAATACCTGAGTGGGGTATTGTGTCGAAAGCCTTTGCAAGGTCAAGGTAGGCTGTATGGACTGCCTTTCCCTCATCAATGGCCTTGGTGACTGTTTCGAAGAAGTCGACCAAGTTCAAAAGGCATGATCTTCCCTTGACAAAGCCAAATTTCTAATGCCATTTGACTTGTTGATATGCAGTAAATCCTTCAGTAATGAGTTGGAGGATGCCTTGAATGACAGGCATGGGTTACCTCTTAGTAGTCTCTAGAATAATGACAGGGCTGAGTCAGTCCATGTAGAAAAAGTTGTTTAGAGCTTGTATCCATTTAGTACTGTATCTCCACGGGCATTCCAGTTGTTGCATGTGCCTGGACAGACAGATGCCAAAGAGGGCATTGTTCTCCGTTACTGGCCTAATCCACAATCCCTTTGTATAACATTCCTACAACATACACATACTGGTCAAAGGTTAGGTCTTGTATACCCATTATAATGCATTTGCCAGCTTACCCAAGTAGTGGCTGAAAAGGGTCATGATCCAAAGATCAAACATAGTGTTTCGAGTCTATTTATTTTACTAATTATACCTTAATGGGCTTAATTTGAATCTTAACTAGACAGCAATTATTGCTGGGCTACATTTGCAGTTTTATTGGTGCTTGTTTTTTGTTTAACTATTTCCTTGTTCTTGCTGGCTGTTTTTAACAAACACTTCTGATTCTGTATATAAACTGCATCTCATATATGCTGCTGTATGAATCCCATGAAGGTCTTTGAATTGAAGCACTACAATATTATAGATAATTTCTGCTAGTACTTCTGTAATTTTATTTTTGAAAGTGATCCTTCTTGTGTCCAGATTCAACAAACTTTTCAAGCTTTTCCAGTCCCAAAGCTATCAGGGAGGACTAGAAATAAGGAAAGATGAATAGTGGAAAATGTAATCCCAATGTGGCACAGGAGTAAGCTTTTTTACCACACCTATCTAAAGTGTAAGATTCTTTATTATGTGGCTGTGGTCTCAAAAATCTATGATGCACCAAGCAGATCACATTCAACTCAGCTCAAGGATACCTGTTCAGCCAGGGGCATCTAAGGGGCAACTTCCTTACTGAAGGACATCAGAGCATAGCTACAGTGCCTCAGGCTTCCAATACAGCATCTGTGATGAATGGATCCAAGACAGGATAACCTACGGCTCTCTCCATCTATTTAACAGCAGCATACACATCAAGAAGTATCTGGGGAAGTAAGGAAAAGTGAGGTCAAACTGTACTGGACCTCTTGACTTCAATGCATCATTAAAAGAAAGGACATCTGGAGGAGAAATGGAGGAAGAAGAGGACCTTTCATTGCTAATATCAAATAAAAATATCCTCCAGGTTATCTGACACTTCTTGAGAGCCTAAGAGGGAGGGAGCTGCATGCCTGCACTACCCACAGGCAAGCGCTCATGCTCAATCATGAATAACGCAGTAAACAGCAGATTTTGTCTTTTTAAATCTGCAGTGCCCAAGTATGGTAAGGTCATATTCAGCAGTGTGAACATTACTTTTTCACATATAATCATGAACTCCACCAGATAAATATTAGAACCGTAATTTGAACTCTGTGAGTGACAATAAAAGAGGTGGTGGGACCTGGGGAAGCAGGAAAAGCACAATCAGGCATGCAAGCATCTAATGCACACATCCAGAGTGTTGAATCTTCCAGAAAATCTGCCAGACTGTGAATAATGTAAGGATGAACCCAATAAGGAAGTTCCTCCGTATGAAATGCATCAATCACTGACTTTGAAACTCTTAAGCTAAACTTAATGATATCCATAATGGAAGACTTTAATGGTGCGACTCCTCTGCTCCATTTCTTACTCTTGAGAAAGCAAAACCAGGTCCACAGAGCAACCCTTTTCTTATACCACAGAAAATTACACCTCTAGTCTAAGTTTATCTCATGTGTCCAGTAGTAAAATTACTTCTAGGCTTTTTAACTGCCTGTTATGTTGGCAGTGCTAAAACATCACATACTATTCACAACCCTACAGTGATGCTTGCCTAGACAGCATAAATTGTCAACAGGAAAATCCATAGGGGTCACTTGTTTACTGCATGTGCAGCTGTTAAATCTTATTATTTTTTTTTAAGGTAGACAAATTCTAGCCTAATTAATTAAATAAACAAATAAACCTCCTGGTAAGACACTCTTAAGAGTTCAGCGTACTGAAGATGATCTCAAAGAAAGACCTCCGATATTTTTGTTTCTCCCATGGCAATGATTTCTGCTATCTATTCTATGTACTGATCAAATGTCAAGCATCACACTTTTGACTAACATGGGCAAAAATTGAAGGCAGTGTTAGAAAGATGGCTAAATAACTAATGTGGAGATTTTTATACTGGTAGTTCGCTCAGCAAGACTACAGTCTCATCCTGATAATTTTAGATTAGTACGCACCTGTAATGTATGTCTGCTAAAACTGCCTTACATTGTGCAATAGGAAGCATCAGAATTCCCTACCCGCCACCTAGGCCTGTTACAAAGCATCTGATTTTGCTATCCTCAACCACCTAAATTGTTTTAATCACCAAGGATTAACCAGAAACATGATATTCCTGATATTCTATGACAAATGAAAAATGTCTTATGACTTGGCTAGTAAAGAGTGATGTTACACAACCTGCAGGTAGACCATTCTGCATGCGAAGAGTTCCCAACAATTACGAAGATGGCGAAGCAGGGAAATCAGAAACAGATGTGACATTCTACCTACCACTTCTAATGGCTACTAGTTCACTGGACAGGTGTAGCACACTTGTCACAACTGAAGCAGAAGAACTAAATTAAGAAAGTACAGTTGTGTACACTTACCATAAATGTAGATGTTCGAGTGTATTCACTGTTGCAGTCACCACACTTGGGTTATCTGCCTGCAGGTAGCCCTCAGTCGGCCCGAATACCAGAGACTTAGCATTTCTGCATCAGATGCTGTTGCTCCAGGACTGATGTCAGGTCGACAGGGGTATAAAAACAGGCATCCAATGTCATTACATCAGTTTTTCTTGCCCCAAATGTCAGGAGCCCCCCAATAGGGAGCTAAGTTATGGTGGGGGAAAACACCACCACTAAAAAGTAAATACCAATACCCCTGAAAAAGGGGGGGTAGTAAAAGGCATAGAGAATTTAGAGAGAGAAAGAGAGAGAAAAACAGGGGGCTGGAGGGAGGGAAACTAGGACTGAAACAGTAAATACACTCAAACATCTACACTTATGGTAAGTGTACACAACTGCACTATGTTCTTTGTGTTTCACTGTTACAGTCATCACACTTGGGTAGATTCCCAAAGCTGAAGAAGGGTGGAGGCAGGAAAGAAGAGGTAGGAGAGAATGCATTGCAGGACTGCTGTTGCAAAACCTGCCCTGGATTTGGAAAAAATAGACAGGTGGTAATGTTTGGTGAAGGTGTGAACAGAACTCCAGGTAGCAGCTTCCAGGATGTCCCTGGTAGGGACTCCCTGAGGAATGCTGTAGAGGTAGAAGTTGCCCTAGTGGAATGTGTTCTGACCCCCTGAGGGGGTTGGTTTCCCATGGTGCTTGTAGCAGAAATGGATGCAATGTGCTATCCATTTGGAAACTGTTTGCTTTGAAATGGCGTTGCCCTTTGCCCCTGTTGCAAAGCTGACAAGTAAGTGGTCAGATTTTCTGAAGGGCTTAGTCCTATCAAGGTAGAATCTGAGCTGTCTGTGCACGTCCAAGGAGTGCAGGATCCTTTCCCCTTTATTTTGAGGATTAGGGAAGAAGGCAGGCAAATGGATAGATTGGTTGAGAGCCACACTGGACACCACTTTAGGCATAAAGGAAGGGTTAATCCTGAGGGAGACCCTGTCAGCATGGAAAATAATGAAGGGTTCCACAGCCATAAGTGCTTGTAGCTCAGGCACTCTTCTAGCTGAAGTGATGGCCAGAAGCAAGGCTGTTTTCCAAAAGAGGAATTTTAACTTTGCTGATGCTGCAGGCTCAAAGGGGGGGGGGGTAGTGTGAGCTTTTCCTGTACAAAGTTAAGGTCCCAAGCAGGGGTGGGTGCTCTCCTTGGCGGCCTTAGGTTGTTTGCCCCTCTCAGGAACTGTTTGATAAGAGGGTATAAGAAGAGCGGTGGCTCAGTGTTATAATGAGCCGAAGTGACAGAGGCATGGATCTTAATGGAGGAGAAGGATAGACCTCTGTGGAGTGGATCTGCTAGGTAATCCAGGATTAGAGGCAGGGAGTGCAGAGTTGTGTCCTCTCCTTTAGATTAAATCCAGGAGCAGTACCTTTTCCACTTACCAGCATAGGATTTCCTTGTACTGGGTCTTCTGGCTTCAAGGAAGACATCCAGCACCTGCTTGCTTAGGCTGGTTACTGGGGGAGAATTCAAGGAATAAGCCAGGCTGCAAGAGTTAGGGTTTGCAGTTACGGATGCAGGATCTGTCCCCCCTGCTGAGGGAGCAGGGTTGGGTTCTGGTATAGGTGCCAGGGTGGCACCGGTGACAGGCTTCGCAGGAATGGGTACCAGTGCTGGGGTGGCCAGTCCGGGGCAATCAGAATTGTCCTTGGTCTGTCCTGTCTTGAGCAATACTCTTGAGAGGAGGGGCAGAGGGGCATAAATTGAGAGATTTACCCACTGGAAGGATAGGGCATCCACTTTCCAGATCCTGCTGTGAGGTGTCCTGGTGCAGAATCTTTTGAGCTGGTAATTGCAGGGGTAGGCAAAGAGATTCACCTCTGGTGTCACCCATTTCTGAATCAGAAGGTTGAAAGTGCATGGCTCTAGTTGCAACTCATGTGAGTCTAGGAGATTTCTGTCTAAATCGTCTGCCAATGAGTTTTGTTTGCCTGGCAGGAATTGAGCTTGCAGATGTACCTGCATGTCCAAGGCCGTGTTCCACAGGGCCATGGCTAGCCTGCAGAGTGGGTAAGAGTGGGTTCCCCCCTGCTTGTTAATGTACCACATAACTGTGGTGTTGTCTGTTTTTATTAGCAGGTGTCCTGGTGACAGTAGGGATCTGAAAGCTGTCAGAGCATGCTGCACAGCCAGCATCTCTTTCTGGTTGATGTGCAGATGCATTTGACTTGGGGTCCAGTGGTCCTAAAAGCACTTGCCGTCCATGTGTGCCCCCCAGGTATAGTCTGATGCATCTGTGGTCAGGGTCTGGGCGGCGTGGGGTTGGGTAAAGGGCAGTCCCTTGTGGCTGCATGCTGCTTCCCACCAAAGAAACTCTATACTTAGACAGGGTATTATGGGAATGACAGTTTCCAGGTCCTGAAAATGTTGGCACCAAAGACTTTTTAAGTACCACTGAAGTTTCCTCATATGCAGTCTGGCATATGGAATTAGTAGGATGCAAGAGGCCATGAACCCTAGGGCCTGCAGGATTTTCCTTGCGGATAGCTCGGTTCTGGTGGCCATTTGACTAAAATCACCTGTCAGATAAGTTTGTTTTTCTGGAGTGAGGAATGGCATCTGGGATGCTGCGTCCAAGCTTGCTCCCAGGAATACAATCTTTTGACTGGGGACTAGTTTTGATTTCTTTGCGTTGATGGTGTACCCCAGGAAGGTTAGCAGGTTTTTTACAAATGTCAGGTGCTGCAACAGCATTTCCTGACTGTCTGCCTGAATCAGGCAGTCATCCAAGTATGGGTACATTTAAATATTTCTCTTGTCTGCAGTAAGCAATGGCTGGATCCAGGCATTTTGTGAATACTCTGGGAGCAGTGGATAAGCCAAAGGGAAGTGCAGAGAACTGATAAATGCATAGATCCTGCCCTGAAGCGTAGATATTTTCTGCAGGACTCCCTTATAGGGATGCGCAGATAGGCTTTTTTAAGTCTAGGGTGACTAACCAGGCATCTTTGGCTAGCATAGGCAGAAGCTGCTGCAGAGTGAGCATTTTGAATTTTGGTACCACCAGGAAGGTGTTGAGAATTGAAAGATCTAGGATTGGGTGCCAAGTGCCCTCTTTTCTGGGTACCAAGAAAAGTCTGGAATAGAATCCTTGACCTATCTGTTCTGCAGGAACCGGCTGAATTGCCCTTATGGAGAGCTGGGATTGTACTTGGTTTAGAGCCTCTGCCCACTGGTTTAGAAGGAGGTCTGGGAACCCTTTTGGGGTTGGCAGTGAGTGGAAGTAAAATTTGTACCCCTGGGATACAATGTTGAGGACCCATCGGTCTTTGGTGATGGGAATCCACTTTTTTGCATGAAGGGCAAGTTTTCCTCCTAGGGGCACAAGCAGTTGGGCAGAGGAGGAGGTGGAGTTGAGAAGTCATTGGGAATTCTTTCCATAAGGGGATGGTTTAGCACTCCCTGCTTTAGAGGTGGAGGCACTCCATTGCTTAGATCTCTGCATACCCTGAGGCTGTAGTTTGGGGGTCTGTTTCCCCTGGGTCTAGTTTGAGATGGCCTTGAGGGGGGGCTGGAAAGGACCAATGTTTCGATGGGCAATGCCTACTGAATCAAGGAGGCTGTACTTGTAAGAATTATTTGACTGTCTGCACAGATTTAGTTTTTCTTCCATCTTTTTAAGAACCTCTTCTGCTCTGATGCCAAACAGATTGTCCTTTTTCAAAGGAGGGTCTAGTAATTTGGATTTGACATGATCTGGCAACGTCTGCTCCTTAAGCCAAGCATGTCTTCTCAGTACAGAACCAGTGACAGCTACCCTGCAAGATGCTTCTAGGGCTTCAAAGCCACACTGCAATGTATGCTTGCTGACTTGGCTTGCAGAATGCATAAGCTCTTGCAATTCTTGATTTTCTGCACAGTCTGTAAAGGTAACTATTTTTTGCTTTACAAGTTCCATAATATGTTATTGGTACTTCAGCATGTGAAACTGGTAATAAAAAGCCCTAATGGGAAGAGTTGCAGAGGTACATACTTTCTTACCCCATCTGTCCAAAGCTCTGGAATCCCTGTCCAAAGGGGTGGGAGTCTTAGCTGTAGTTGCCTTGATACCTTTAGGCCCCTGGGAAATTATCTCTGGGTCAGCAGTAGGATTTTTGAAAAGACATTTGTGAGAGTCAGGTACTCTGTAGTACCTGTCTGGTTTCCTAGGGGCAGGGGGTACAGTATCAGGAGTAAGACTGGATGCCATAAAGACATCATCAACAATTTCCAGGACTGGTGGTATTGCTAAAGGCCTATGTTGTGGCAAGTCTAGAAATTCTCTTGAGTCTATTTTTGGACTGAGGATAGTATTAGCATTCCCAGTGGAAATGCTCTCTTAAAGTATGTAAGGTTTCACCAAAAGATAAATCCTCTGGAGGAGAGGCAGAGGAAATGGATTCCTCTGCATCAGGATCCTCATAAGCAGATAAGGGCATGTCTTCATAATCAGAAACCTCAGAGTCGCTGGATTCTTGGTCTGCTGAGGCTGCTGGAGATTGGTCCCTTTTTCTCTTAGCAGAAGAAGGCTGACTTCCCCTAATCAGCATAAGGTCTTTTGCCATTCTAAGCATTTTTATTTTGTGGCAAGGGAGCAGGTGCATGCACTTTGGTCGTCAGCTTTCTAGGTGTGGCGTGTACTCCTGGCCTTAGAAATTCGGTAGTTTTAGACAGAACTGAAGTAGTCTTTGTGTGGAACATCGGTAGTATGAAGACCTTCCTCAGAAGCCAGTACTTGCTCAGTGGCTCTGGACCCATCTAAGGTAGAGACATCAGCTGGTTCCATAGTCAAAGAAGGGTCTCACTGCAAACCGGACTCCGAATGGGTCTTGATATAGGCCTGCGAATCCACTGAAGCGGGCATCAGGGGCTACGAAAGCGTCTCACTGAGTACCGGCAAACTGACAACTAGCTTAACGGAAGTGTCGTCGACAGCTTTGAACCTGTACAGTCTGTCTCTGACTTTATCCTTACGTTTTTTCAGAATATTGGTAATCGGATGGCTTACCAAAGCCATTTCGGAATACAAAGATCGAGAACAAAAGTATTTAGCGACAATAGGGGCCCAACGACGAATGGTTCGGGCGTTGAACAAGGCATAAAATGACACCAAGGTACGTCGTGGTCTGGGCCTAGCCAGGTGACGCAATAAGAATGAAAATCTCGGTGTGGTATTTCCTTTCCATAGGCAAGACAATTATTAACTTTTTCTGACATCGGTTAGTGCAAGAAAAAAGGATCCCCAACGGGATACTTAGCTTTAGAAGACTTCAGGATGAGTCAATTAGTAAATGGTAGCGGCCGACTGGCACTTGCGAACTGTTTCAGGCTCCTCGGCAAGAAACACTGATGTAATGGTGTCGACTGCCTGTTTTTATACCCATGACGACCTGATTGTCAGTCATGGAGTGACAGCATCCGATGCAGAAATACTAAGTCTCTGGTATTCGGGCCGACTGAGGGCTACCTGCAGGCAGATAACCCAAGTGTGATGACTGCAACAGTGAATACACTCGAACATCTACATTTATGGTAAGTGTACACAACTGTACTTTCTTACTTTCTTTGCAACAGTGAAACACAAAGAACATCTGGGTTGTGACCAAGTACTGGCAACAATATTCTTGCCTCTTTTTCATCAGTAATCAATGAACCACAACAGCAGTTCTATTACTTCCCTGTTTAATCTGCTACGACAAACAATGAGGCAGAAAATGTTATTCAGTAACTAGAAGAACTGTGCCAGATGGTTCCATTTCAGTACAAACACAGCAGGCTCTGTAAAGATAATGAGGTTCAAGACCACAGTAAACAAATAGTGCAGTTACACTACACTTCATTTAGGTTGTACCAGAGTCCTTATGAATTACACAGCAGAATCCCTCGTAGCTACCGTCTACTAATCCACTTCTCAGTCCAGCCAAGACATTATCCTTACTGATATTAACATTTACAATACAGAGTCACATCCAGCTAACATGAAACCACATGGCATCTGCTAGCATAAAACAAGAACTACAGACAACAAAATACTGACGATCACTTGAAGGATTTTTTTAAACCAGGAAAAAAGCTATTTTTAGTTAACCAAAAAGAAGATGGGCGTGTCCGTGACTATGTAAAAGCAGCAAACAAAAACACTCAAAACAAAGTGCAACTCACAGCAGACTTTCAGGTCACACCTTTTCTGCTGGCTATACACAGATATGTAGAAATGCAAAACTTTTGGGCTACATAATTAAATCTGTTTTTTTGGTATTCAGCTGAATGCCCAAATGGCTGTGATACAAGGATATGAAGAAACACCTAGCATTTTAGCAGGATAAAACACTACAGTTATTAGAAAGAAAAGCAGCTTTGTAGGCCACAAAAGTGGAAGGTGCAACTGAGAATTATGAATGCTTTAGGAACTTCAAGATTGGTCTCAAAAGTGTCAACCAGAAGACAGGCAAAAAAACAAATTCTCCTGTTTTAGAACGTCTCAAGATGGATTGGTGGTTTTACGAATGGCATCATGGTAGCAACATGATCTGTGCAGCAGCATCTCCATGTAATAGTCTGAAGCATGATCCAAGCCTCTAAATGTTGTCTGGGTTAAACAAGCAAGTTTGTTTGTTTTCATGTGAGTTTTATCAATGTACATTCCTAAATCTGTATTATGGTGCCATCTTTTTGGATCTGCTCAGTAACATAGCTTGTGGCTCAGTGTTGCTAACATGATTCACTACACAAATACCTACTTCTCAAATAGATTAAAGAAAAATCTCAAAAATACTACAGCCTGATTAAGAGTTGTCCTATTATACCACACCTTAACATATGGGTTCTTAAAGACAGCAAGAATGATTTCTGATTCATCCTAGTATTTATCACAGTAGTCCAAACCATTTACTGCCTGCAGGACCATGACAACTCCTGCCAAACAGATTTCCAATAAGCAACAGCTTGTCAAATCAGCAACATTTAGTTTTCTTTTGGGGCCCCCAGAAATAGCAGTAATGGTGACCGTTGCATACACAAGATCAGAAGTAAGTGTTCAGGAGATTTGATTGGATATTTAAATGAAAATTAATACAAGAGTCAAGTACCTGTCCCTTTCAATTTCCAATGATATAGCTGTAATCCAAGCCAAATGGCTAAAAAGAAGAAACCAGCAGAACTTTTAAAGATTTCATTAGCACTTTCATTCATAAAATATGTGAACTTTTTCAGGCAAAGAATGCTTGTTTCATTAAAATTTAAATAACACTATTACATTGACATCACATCCTTTCCTCTGAGCCTTCATAGGTTTTAAATGTATCTATGCCAGTTTATAAATCCACACAAAACCATGTAAAAAAACAGCCACAATCAACTGTAAAAAAACAAACCCTTCAAAAGAGTCTATATTAAAAAATATATATGAACAGAAAACATACCTGCATATGTATGCAAGAAAAACAAACTGTACATGGATGTACATAAAATTAATTATGTACAAAAAAGCGTTTTTAACCCACCCTTACCTCCTACACTGCTGGTGTAAGAAAAAAATGTGTGTTAGACATTAGACATTTTCTAAATAAATCATGTCAATTTAGTAGAGTTTAACATGGCAGGTGATGAAAGGGCAGCGTTGCAGACACTTAAACTGCACCAGGTCAGGGTCATGAAACCTGATAAGGGGGGAGGCCTGGTCTTCATGGATGAGGGTGACTACATATGTAGGGTGAAGCGTATTTTGGAAACTGATGCTTATGTCAAAGCCTCTTTAAATGAGATCAATGGAGCACATCGTAGAATTAGAGGCTTCTTGAATGACTTGTTTATTGAGGCTAGCATCAATATAAATACCTACTATTATCTAGACATTGCGTCCCCCCGACTCCAACTATTTTCGGTATACCGAAAATCCATAAAGTCCTGGCTGACCCCCCCCCCGCGCCCCATAGTGGATAGTAGAAGGTCCATCACCTATGCCTGTGCTAAATTTGTTGACCTGAAGTTGAAGTACTTGGCGAATGAGACATAAATTTGCCGTGATTCGTGGAATTGCTTAGAGACACTTAATCTCTTGCAATTTGATGAATCTTGCAATTTTTGACCATCGACATTAAGGATCTCTACACAGATATTCCACAACATTTGGGCATAAGGTGGGTTAGGGAACACCTACATAGGAAAGGTGCTGATAATGATGAGACATAACTGGTGGAATTCCTCTTGGACATTATTTTGTCCAATAACTACATCTTGTTTAATAACGAATACTACCTACAAAAGACTGGGGTGGCCATGGGGTCACCCTGTGGAGGGAGTTTTGCCAACTGCATGCTGGCACATTGGGAGTCTGAATATCTATTCATGGATGAAATGTTTAAAAGCAGGTTACACTGATATACCCATTACCTTGATGATATTTTCTGCAATTTTTAAAGGTATGTATGCAACAGCTCAGCAGTTGTTAATCACATCTCTACCATCAGCACCTTTTTGAAATTCACCTTTGATTTTGCATCTGATTCAATTCCTTTTTTGGATGTCCTAATATCTGAGGACATACCCAATAAGAGGTATGTGGCTAGGATATATAGAAAACCCACATACTCAAATGCATTTTTGCATTTCGAGAGCTCACACCCCTTACACCAAAAGAAGGCAATCATGAAAGGACAACTTGTAAGGGTGGCTAGCATGTCCTCTTTGGAAACTACCTTTCATGAAGAATGTAATTTACTGAGGAGAATACGTTTCTGAAGAGGGCTTATCCCCCTCAGTTGGTAGACCAGGTTATAGCTGAAGTCACTATCAAGAAAGAAATGGGGGTGTTTAAACCTATCTTGTATGCAAGGCAACGGAGACTACCTATGGCCATGTCTGATAATGGGGTTACTAACTTGAATGTAGAACAGAGTTCTAACAAAATTGACTTTACTACCAGTTTTATTACTTCTTTTTCCATTGACGGTCAAGCCTTACATGATATTATTATGAAAAACTAAGTAAAGATCAGTGAAGACACAACTACAAAACTTAGACTAGGAGACTTCCCCAAGGTGGTTTTCAAGACAAGTTGGACCTTAAAGATGTTTTTGGAAAGACTTAAGATTTGTAAATCCCAAGTGGTGGTACGTATAACTGTGAAGATGCACAAGTTGTAAATTTATTGAAACCATCAATAGGTTTAACATCAATAACACTAAATACACCATCCATGGGAAATATAATTGTGACACCACTGGTGTTTACTTGGCTATGTGCTAATTATGTTGTGGTTTCTACATAGGAAAAACTGAGAGACACTTGAGGCAGAGCATTTATGAACACCAGTATGAAATAGCGATGTCAAATTTAAACAATGCACTGGCCAGGCACAATGTCGCAAACCCAAGGCACACCTTTTTATTCTCGGTCATTGAGCAAGTACAGAAGGATGTAAGGGGTGGCCATTGGTCGTTGAAATTAGAGGAAAGGGAATGTTTGTAGAAAACTCTATGCTTGTGTTCATCCTGGTTTGAACGATCATAGTAATTTAAAATGTATTTTAAAACTAAAGTCACTTGACAGGTGATTTTGTTTGTACATAAATAATTCATTTTATGTACATCCAAATACAGTTTATTTTTCTTGCATACATATGCAGGTATGTTTTCTATTATTCACATATATTTTTAATACAGACTCCCTTTGAAGGGTTTGTTTTTTTATACATGGTTTTGTGTGGATTTATAAACTGGTATATATACCTTTAAAACTTATGAAGGCTCAGAGGAAAGGATGTGATGTCATTGTACTAGTGTTATTTCTGTTTTAATGAAACAAGTATTCTTTGTCTGAAGTTGTTCACATTTTGTGAATGAAAGTGCTAACGAAATAAAGTTCTGCTAGTTTCTCCTTTTTAGCCATCTGGCTTGGATTACAGTTCTGCAGTTTGTTGTGCTTTTTAATTTCCAATGATAGCAGAATGCTAGAAAAGATGGAGGTCTGCATTATGTCTGTGTATTCCCCAGTACACCTGTTATCTAAGCATAAGTTGTTTTCCTGTAAGTCGAATCTAACACAGAAATGGTACCTCAGGCTGAAACACTGACTAAAGGCCAGTATCAAGTTCTGTAGAAGACTGCAGCAAGTAAGCCATGTAACATTTAACAGCTTGGATTTTGGAAGTATATGTGACATCTGAAATTTGTTTTGACGGAACTTATCTTGTAACTCCTGACTGTTTCACAGGCTCAGCTATGAGTCTGGGCAGCACTTCAGTCTGAAACCTAAGAGCTCATGCAGGTCTTCTGGCAAAGTCTACAGCTGAAGTAAGATGTACACCTGGAAACAGGCTCCACACTGTCACACTCTAACAGACGAGGAAGTAAGGGATTGAAGGAATAACAAGAAAAGGTTCAATCCTAATCACAAGTTACTGAAACCTATCAGACATGCCATTAGGAAAGGAGCATCATGGAAACAAAGAAGATAATAAAGGAACTGTGCACAAGGACCATAGACTTGCCTGCCAGTGTAGCGGCTGTATTTCTGCTTTCAATGTCAACAACCCATTTTTATGATGGAAGTAGGTGCTGCTGGGTTGACTGGGAAAGAAGATGCTGAATGCCTAATGGCTGCTCACATTTCCTAGGACAGGTGTTCTTGTTATCCATGAAATGGGTGACACCTACTGAAATGAAGGATGAAACAAAAAGAAGTTATGTCCGCACCATAACGTTCCATCTGTGTTGTCTTCTTCAGTATTCATCAAACCTGTGGGTCTCAATTCCGGCCTCGGAACAGACTCGGACGTTAGCAAGCTAAAGCTTTCACGCTATAGCTTCTTCCACCCTACCCATACTCCCTCGCTCCTCCCAGATACCTCAGATCGAGTATACTGCCAATTTTCCTAGCATAGAAAACACATATCTTAACAAGAAAGCTTAAAAGATACTCAGGAGAACAAAACAGGAAGGTTTCTAGCACTATCTATCATGTCCTTCAGACACAAGGAAGGAGGGAAGGTTGAAGACTGAAGGAAACAACAAAGATGGAATGTTATGGTGAGTACACAGCTTCTTTATCTGATGTTGTCTGTTCAGTCTTCCATCAAACCTGTGGGACAGAGTCCCCAACTACATAGATCTGGGTGGCCTTATTGGAATGATATTCCAAAGTACTGCACAGCCAAAAGCAGCCCTATTCCTGGAGATATCATCAAGTCTGTAATGTGAAATAAAGGTGTGAGAACTCACCCATGAAGCAGCTGAACAGATATCCTCCAAGGAAATTAGACCAAAAGGCCTGAGATGTGGCTATGGATCTCATGGAATGAGCTCCGACTTGCCTAGGTAACATTCTTTGAGGAATAAGCATAATAGAGATCATCCCACAGCCATCGAGCTATGGTAGCTATGACAACAGCTTTCCCTTTTTTGGAATCTGAAAATACCAAAAACAGCTGGTCAGATTTTCTGAAAGATTTTGTTCTATCCAGATAGAAGCACAACTGTCTATAAATGTTTGAGGTGCAACACATATTCTCCCTTATTTTCAAAACTTGGGAAGAACACAGTGAGGTTGATGGCTTGATTAATGGCATTTACTGAAGTGACCTTGGGTAAGAAAGAGGGGTTAGCATGTAGAGTAACTCTGTCTTTATGAAAAATAAGGTAGGGGGATTTGGAAGAAAAGGCTTGAAGTTCCAACACCCTTTTGGCAGAAGTAATGGCTACTAAGAAAGCGGTTTTCCAGGACAATAATTTTAAATCTGCCTTAATAGCTGGTTCAAAGGGAGGTAAAATTAGAGCTTGGACAAGCAAAGTGAGATCCCACAGGGGGATAGGATCTTTGACAGAGGGATGAAGAAGAAAAGTGCCTCTGAGAAAAGCTTTGCAAAGCCAAGAAGAAGTTGAGGATCCATCATTTTCTCCAATATGGAGAAATGGCTGCCAACTGGACTTTGACAGTAGAAAAACTGGCCCCAGAATGAAACAGACTAGCTATGAAGTCCATAACTATCGAAATGGGCACTGTGAGCAGGTCAATGTGATGCTGCTGGGCCCAAATGTAAAACCTTTCCCACTTACTTTTACAAGTCTTCCTTGTAGAGGTTTTATGAGAGGAAATCAAAATCATCTGAACTGGGGTAGAAAGCCTAGAGTGTCTAGCCATCATCGGAATTGGAGAAACCATGCAGTTAATTTCAAGTTGTGAAGATCCAGCTGGAGTTTCCCTGAGGGGTGAGACAAAAGATCTGGAAAGGGTTCCAGTGTCCACAGTGGGTAAATCAGATGAACCCACAGGAGGAGAACAGACCTGTAGAGGTCTAAAGGGAGCAATGAGGATCACTTTGCTTTTCATTATGCATGCTTTCTGAAGAAATTTGGGGATTAGAGGACCAGGCGGGAATGCATAAAGTAGATATGGAGGCCAAGCATGGACTAGAGCATCTCTTGGTGACTGTCCCGGTGGAGGGATCAATGGATAGAACCTGCTGTATTTGTTGTTGAGGGGAAAGGTGAAGAGGTCACAGCAAGGCTGACCCCATTCGAGGAAAATTCTGTTTGCCACTAACTGATTTTGAGACCACTTGTGAGGCATTAATAAGACTCTGCTGAGCCTGTCTGCCAGTATGTTGTGCAACCCCGGAATGTGCATTGCAATTAGAAAGCGGTTGGTAGAGAGGGCCCACTGCCACACTCTCGCTGCTTCTCAACAAAGGGGGTAAGACCTGGTTCCACCTTGTTTGTTGATGTACCACACAACAGGCATGTTGTTGATTAGAATCACAATTGTCCCTAGAGGGAGAAGGGAGTGAAATGTTTGCAATGATAGAAGCACTGCCCTCATCTCTAGGACGCTGATATGCAGGTTGGTCTCCTGGCGAGTCCACATGCCTTGAACTGTCCATCCCAGTTAATACCCCCCCACCCCAGCTGGGAGGCATCTGTGATCAGCGTGGTGATAGGAGTGGGAATGATTCAACCTAGTTCTACTTCTGGATTATGAAGTCACCACAAAACAGAATTTCTGCACACCAAAACAGTCTTATAGTGTGATTCAGGGATTGGTGGAAAAGGGACCATCGAACGGACAACGTCCACTGAAGAACTCTCATGCGTAACCAAGCTGTTAGTAGTAGTGTTACTGTTGCAGCCATGGAGCCCAATGCCCTGAGGACAAGATTTGCTGGAGGAGCTGGAACAGCTACCATTTGCCTGACGTGCATCCTTAGTATAAGAATCCTGTCTAGTGGAAGACAGACCAGGGTTTTGTTTGTGTTCAAACAGGTTCCTATAAAATCTATCATTTGTGTTGATTGTAATTGCAACTTCTGAAGATTTATAGTGATCCCTAAAGTTGGAGCCAATTACAAGCAAGTACCAGGCCTGGATTAGCAGATGCCTGGTTGGTGCAATTAGGAGCTAGTCATCCAGATAAGGAAACGCATAGAATAAATCCCTGCAGTCTGAGATGAGCTGCAACTACTGTCATGCATTTGGTGCTGTGGTGAGATCAAATGAAAATGCAGGAAATTGGTAGTGACTGGCTCCCTGCCTGAAACGAAGGTACTTTCTGGAGCATCTGTTCATTTTGATATGATAGTACGCATCATGCAGGTCTATCGAGCACATCCAGTCATTCTTCTGAAAAAAGGGAAGGATGGACTGAACCCTGACCATACAGAACTTCATGTGTTTTACTGATTTATTCAGGTAAGTTAGGTCCAGTATGGGCCTGAGATCCCCTGTTTTCTTTGGAACCAAAAAGAACCAGGAGTAAATTGCTGATCCATGTTGGTCTGGAGGGACTTCCTGGATGACATTTTGAAGCAACTTAGCTATTTCCGAAGCTGACACCTCTGTCTGAATTAGTGAAACATTGGAGAGGTGTTGTTTTGGATTGGGGAGGTTTAAAAAGGGAATGGAGTAACCTCTGGATATAATTCTTGCACCCATCGGTCGAATGTGACGCCTAACCAGGCTTTTAGGTGCAAGGAACAATGTCTCCCAATTGCCTCCAGAGATGGACAGTCAGGCAATGCTTCAGGGATGCGGCAAGGATTTCTCCAAAGGAGAATCCTGAGATCCCTGACTTAGCAGACCTCCTCTGCCACGTGGGCAGCGTCTACCACTCAAATTATTCCACCCTCTGCCCCTGAGAGAAAAGTCTCCCTGAGCATCCTGGAAAGGACCCTGGGACTTTCTAAACCACAACTTCTTTCCCCCATGCTGATTCCTGGAAAAACCTTTGTGGGATACACAAGCGGATTCAGACAGTAGACAGGGTCGTTCAGTCTTTCCCTAGGTTTTAAAGAAAAACAGGCCACAGGCCAACTCATGATCATGAGGAAACTCTGAAAAAGGAACCCACAGATGAGCTCTAAATGGAACATGATGCTTTGCTGATATGCGGCAAATAAGATCTGAGGTACATGGGAGGAGTGAGGGAGTATGGGTAGGGTAGGAGGAGCTCTAACCCGGAAGCATTAGCTTGCTAATGGCGGAGTCAGTTCCAAGGTCAGAACAGAGACCCACAGGTTTGATGAAGACTGAGCAGACAACATCAGATCATATTATTACCACAGCTTGAGTATATAAAGGGGGAATTGTGCAGAATATAAACAAAAACTGAAGATGCCATGTTTTCCTCGATTAAGATCAAGCTCCACCTGCCAACTTCTCTCACACGAATAATGCCTCTCATGCCCTAACTGCACAATAAACTATTTGTAAGGTGTTTAGATGATCATAAACTTTCACTGACCTCAGGGGGAAGTCCTTGCTCCTGAAGGCTATGGTATTGGTCACTCAGGCTACATGCTGGTTTAGCTGGTATGATAAGAGCAGTTCATCAAGGGAGAGTAGATGGCATAAGCCAACATGAATTTAAAGACAAATTATGCAAGCCCCCCCCCCCACCTTTCCCACATCAGTGGGTTGCAGATACATGGAAGAGGCTACCAAAAAGCGTGAGCCAGTAGAAGTATAGTTGTGCATGTAAGCTTACTACAACATTAGATATCCAAGTGGATCATTGCTGCAGTAGTTTAAACTACTTGGGTATTATATCCTGCCAAGCACATGACCAACTGTCCAGCTTTTCAAAGCTTAAGGGCACCTTCCATACACTCTGCCAGTAGCTCGAACAGAGCCCCATATAAAAGGCAGTCAGAACACCAAACACTTTACAGCTTTCTTACCCCCAAGAAGGGAACAAATAGACCTCAAAGGAAAAGAATGCTAGGAAACATAAAACAAAAGAAACCTATACGCAAAAAACCTTGGCTCAAAATGATTGCCACTACCGAAAGTGATACTCGACCCCATGGGCAAAATGGGAAAAGGGTTGAGAATGGATGGATGCAAAAGACAAACAACCATACCATGGCAATACAACACAACTACAGAAAAAGGGCTGGAGTAAAGGAGGAAATAGCTAATGTAACAGTGACCTACTAGAACATCTACTGGTATGGTAAGCTTACTTCTACTATTGTACTATGTTAAAGATTAGCTCCCTGTTGTAGTAGCCTAAGCTATTTGGGTAAGCTACTACAGCTTAGGAAAAAAAAGAAGGAGAAAGCAAATTAAGACTCCAGTAGCCCTTGAAGAACTGTTCTAGTAAAGTCTGTTCTGGACCTGGAAAAGGACTCCTATTTGTAATGCTTTGTAAAAGTATTTACAAGACAAAGTTCCTTTCTCTGGAATACTTCTAGAGTCAACCCCTTTCCAGAAAGCCATGGAACAAGCCAAAGCCTTCACAGAATGCATCCTTATGGTGAGAACAGCATAAGGCAATCTAAAAATGGTATGCTTGGACACTGGTTGTCCTTTCCTCTTACCTTCACAGGAGACAAACACTTGATCAAATTCTTGAAGGATGGAGTTTTGTTCAGTAGTATCTGAGCATCCTGTGGACATTCGGAGTAAGAAGAATTGTGTTCTCCCTTGATTTTTGGCTCAGGAACAAAGACAGGAAGATTACTAGATTGGCTGTAAAGTAAACTCTGAAACCACTTTAGGCATAAAAAAGGTTTACTTCTTAAAGAAAACCCTGCCCTTGTGAAAATGAGGTGGGGCTGACTCAGCATAAGAGCATGTAATTCAGATACACTTCTTGAAGCAGTCAAAGCAATGAGAAAAACAGTCTTTCATGTTAAAAACCTCCAACCAGCCTGATAAGCTGGTTCAAATGGAAAACACAGTAAGCTTTTCAAGCATACAGTTAAGATTCCAAAGAGGAAACTTGCCTTCTGGGTGGATGGATCAGCAAAACCCCTTTTAAAAATGCTTAACTTGAAAACAGCAATAGGGTGGGGGGTTCAAGGTCAGACAAGCTGAAACAGCTAAAAATAAATCTAGTTAGAGGAGTAATGAATGCCAGAGGACAGTAAGTCACAGAAATAATAAAGGACAACAGAAAACCAGGTCTTTTGAAAGGGTCCTGGTTCTTGAAATGGCACCAGCTAGAAAATCTTTTCCACTTTCACATACATGATTTCCTAGTAGCAGCTTTTTTACCCTCCTTCAGTACCCCAGAAACAAGGTGCCTACAATGTATTAAAATTCTATCATCCATGCAGTCAAATGAAATGTTTTTCAGCATGGTGGTGTGGGCGGCCGCGGTGGTGCAGCGGTTAACGTTGCCGCCTCACAGCAAGAGGTTCTCCGGTTTGATCCTTGGCTGAGGTGCCTTCTGTGCAGAGTCTGCATGTCCTCCCTGTGGTCGTGTGGGTTTCCTCCGGGTGCTCCGGTTTCCTCCCACATCCCAAAGACATGCTGTAGGTGGATTGGACACTTTAAATTGGCCCTAGGTGTGAGTGCGTGCATGTGTGTGCCTTCTGTGGAAGGTGGGGTGCCAGGCTAGCAACTCAACACCGTAAAATTCCACTGCCAATCATGAGCAGACAGGTGATCCACTGTGGCGACCCCTAACCGGGAAAAGCCGAAAGAAGAAGAAGGTGCATCAAGCAACCCTTGTCTTGTGTGAGTAAATCCAGTCTTAGAGGAAGCCTAGTAATTGCTCTTGGTCAGTTTAAAAAAAAAAGAGAACCCTTGTAGCGTGGGCCAAAACCACAGTCTGAGAGAAGCTCTTCTGGATCTCTACAAGACCCCTGAAACGTCAGTGCAAATGCAAAGCAAAACATTCCTATCCATGGGAATGAGACAAAATCTGTCTTCCAGGCCTGAATGTAAGGATACCTGGGCAGAATTCCTTTAGCTGTCTGTTCTTAGAGGAGGCAGACAGAGCTATCTGAGGTGCTCCCCACAGTTTGAATACGTCTTGGGAGATCCCAAAGTTTCCATTAGCAAAGTTTTGTCCTGGTCATGCTTAGCTTGTCTACTGCAGTGTTTTGCTCTGACGGAATGTGTGAAGCTTAAAGAGTCAAACTGAGCTGAGTTATAACTTACCAGTCTATCACAGCAAGTCTGCATAGGAGGCAAAATCTGGTAACCCCCCCCCCCTGTTGATGTATCACATCACTGTGATATGGTTTCTCAGACAACAGGTCTACAGATGCAGAGTCCAGTGAGATTTGAGGTACCACTGAATTTTTCTCTTACGAAGTATGGCCAAGAGAATCAAAAGAATCACAGAAACCATGTATCCCAGAATCTTAAGAAATTCCTTAGCAGATGCCATATTTTGACTGAAAAAATCAGGAAGATCTTATCGTATATCTCTATTTTGTCTGAAGGAAGAAAAACTTTTCCCAGGGGAAAATCTAGCAAGCATCCCAGTAAAATTATTCTGTGAGAAGGAATGACAGAAGATTCCTTTGTGTTCCCAGAGTGAGTAGGAGATTCTGAACCACTGCCAAAGACTTTAGACAACTGGAAAAAATAGTCTGCAAATATAAGTTTCAAACATAATCAGCTAAATATGGAAACATAGGGATACCTTTGAGTCTGCAATAAGCAATTACTGGAGCACTTTTATAAATATCCTTGGAGAAATAGTCCAAAAAGTACAATACAGAACTGATAGTCTAAGCCAAGTAAAGAAAACCTTAACAAAAAAAAAAGTGAAAAGTCTGCAGATGGGAATGTGATGGCGGGCATAGTTTAGGTATACCTTTACCATGAAAACTAGAAAAGTACAAGAAGTAAAAGGGTCTCAAAGAATACCATTTTGAACTTTGGAACTGTGACACACAGACTGGGAAAGGTGAAGTGTAGCACAGGCAATTCAAGTCCCCTATTTCTTTAGCATCAGAAACCATGTGATCATCTGGGAGGTAATCATTGACCCCCCCCCCCCCCAAGATAACATCTGTTCCCACAACTGAAGGAAACTGTGATATTTGGTTTACAGGGCAAGGCATAATCCCTTGGAAGGGAAGGAGAGATTCCCATCGTCACCTACACCACCTAATGAATGACTTTCAGAATCCATTTGTCCAAAACAATCTGGTGCTACAGAGAGAAGATGTAGATTCAAAGAGAGAGAGATTACAGGGGTGGGAGGGAAGCAGAATGAAGAGGTACATAGTCATTCTGACTTTTTGGATGATCATTGGCACCTTGCTGCTTGAACTGCTTTTTTGAAAAGGGAGCCAAGTTGGAAAGAAAAATTTTATTAGCCAGTGGATACATTCCTGAAGAAACACAGACATGACAAGAATCACAAAGCCGATACTACTATCCCTTTTTTATCCACAGCTTTACCAACTGACCAGCAGCCTCTGAAAGCTTTATTGGAAAATGACAAGAAAAAGTAATTTTGCTGAATTTGAAATAATGGGAACAGTGCCTGTAAAAAAGCTGCAATACAACACCCCAACAGTACAAGCAAACACAATTTGACATCATCTACCATGCTCAATGCAAAACCTGAAATCCTTTATTTAACAAAAAAAGTAAGCTGAGAATAAATAAAACAAATCATTGGGTACTACAAAGTTATGATAAATAGACATTTATTTATTTTCAAAATATTGCAAGCTATAACATAACAGAGTGAAGATGTAATACCCACAAACTAGGAAGAGAGAAGCCTAACAGAAGTTTGCTAATTTGATCATTCACTTTAAGCTGCCAAATTGTACCCATAAACCTCTGTATTTTTTTTTTTTAAACAAACAGTGGAAAACAGAAAGTCATTATTACAGCACACGATTTACTGTAGGGCAAACCACCTTTTTGATACTTACTGCAAATACTCTTAATGCACTGCAGTGGAGTTCGGTAAAAGGCTGTGTGCTAATACTTCGGAACAGCTCCATTGGTTGACTAGACAAAGAACTGAACCATGATTCTGTCATTCCCAGGAGGTCATCAGTCTGCTGGTCTGTCTATAAAGTTTAAACAAAAATAAAACACACACAAGGAATATTTCGAGGAAATTTTTAACAACATAAAGTAGATTCATCTGGAGTGGATTACTCGCATCTAATAAAAAATAAATTTTCTTCATTTCCTCACACGCAGTGAACAATTTTAAAATGTTAAAAATATAAAAAAGTGAAAAGGAATAATGACACACACACTAGTGACCTGCTTCATTTGACTTCCTTAGCAATTGCATTCATCTCCTTGGTTATTGGATGGGCATCGTCCAAAAACAAAAAATAATTCAAAAAGTCAGGCCTGACCTGCTAAAAGATAGGGCAATGAACGATGTTTAGCCACAAACTACTAAATGTACGGTTATATCCTACTGAATCTCCTTCTTAATTATACAAGATGCTCTGAGGTCGGGGTGGACCTAAGGGAAGATATTTCCCATAGAAAAGAAAAAAAAAGTAATGAAACCGAATAACTTTTTTGTTAAGTGGGCCCAGAAAAAAGCTATTAGCTGAAAGTATATGACTGATACGACTACATGACTTAGGTAAGGCGATCAAAATCTACTTTCAGTTTGATTTATTCTATTATGAAACTGTATACTTTGCCATCAATAAAATAAAACACTGCTTTGGTGAAAGAAAGCAGTTAAACAATTACCCTAATGTGTAAGGAGTAAAAGTAAAACATTACCATAAACAATTACCCTAATGCATAAGGAGTAACAGTAAAACATTACCAATCAAAATATCTCCCCTGTCTGAATTACATGACAGATTATTGCAGGATCAGGTGCTGGGTCATCGGACTACATTCACAATCACTGTGCCCATGGTGTAGATTTAGTATGCAGCAGACCAATGCTCCAAAGCCTGCTGTAATTCACAAACACTGTAACACAATGGGCTAAGTCCACCTTGTCTACGGTGTTACCCCGCTGTGTAGTCACACTTGTACATGTGCAGTGTACATATGGAAGTAGCAACTCTCAGTACCACCTACAGATTGTCCACTATTTAGAAACAGCACAACAGATGCAATCAGGCTGATCCTGGGTATATGAACTACAGAACCAGAGCTGTGCATGGTCATCTGCTGTAGAGTAACTATAAGGATACCATAACCTTTGCATGTGTTTTTGGTACATAAAACAATGCCATGTTTCTCTTTCCTGTACTGAAGGCAAACCTGCTATCACAAATGCAATCCCCTACAACCACACAGAGGAGCATCCAAGCTCCCATGGCAACAAATTCCATTATTAACATATTATGCAAAATGTTTGCGCTCTACTGTCATGAAAAAAAGTCTAAAACTTTATGAACTGCTGTTCAGGATAACAGTAGTGCAGCTATTTATGCACCTCCATTCTGCTGTATGACAAAGTAAAAAAAGAACCCTTACAAAAAATAAAATCTAGTGACCAAGCTACACCTAAGGATCATAAACTTGCTCAAAAGGATATGAAGCTAAAAAGACAGTGGCATGTCAAATTAAGACTTTGGACATAAGCATCACTACTTCATCAAGAAAGCAGGGATTTTTAACAAATGTGTAGCAGTCAACTGAAATTCAAGGAATATAGTAGGGAATGGGGGTAGTACACTGCTAACCAAAACTAATACGCTGACAGCTAGGCCTACAGGCAATACCACTGAACAAAGAGCTAGGTATCTTAAGACATAAAGGTTGCTTCTGAAATGCCATCCCAGAATAGGGCTACATTTGATGTAACAGAAAAATGGAAAGATACTCCCACGCACACATTCACAACAAATGTTGTTACGTATAAAACATACTGCAATGATGCACGTTTAACACTGGTGAGAATACTACTGGAATAAATACTGCAACAGTGAAAACCATGCAATCAAGACAAGAGAATGAGTATCTCAGCAAAACAACACAGCATTAAATGCAGCATTAGCTCTGTGACATAGAGGGATAGAGCCTTGACTACTACCCAGATGATCCAAGTTTGGTTAGCTGTTCAGGTGTTGGAGCAGCTAGCTTGGGTGGGGAATGGGGTATTGAGCAACTTATGTCATCCTGACCATCTTGAGGGGGGGACTGAGGTTCTCTCTACAGATAAGCACACCCCACCCTCTTGTTGCTGGAGTGCAAAATCCCTGGGTGTAAAGACAGACTGCCATATAGTAGCAAAGGGCAGCATTAAGTAAACTGGGAAGTAATGTCGGACATTGGCCTCAATCCATCAAGTTAGGATTCCCTTCACTTATACACCTAAAATGTCTGCCCTCTGTTTGTGTATATGAGGACTACCTCATGCTTCTTGCCCTTTGGAAAGTATGGTAGCAAAATTACTGTGGAAGATGCTGTATGGCACTTTCTTCCTGAAGAAGGGGATCCACCTATTAAAAGGGTCAGAAAATCAACTCAAAGACTGTCATCACTGCAAACCACACACTTATTTACAGCAGAAATTCAGTAAGTGCTTCCATTCCTTTCATGAAATGGGACTTCCAACATTTCCCCTTATTCATTTCCATCCAATTAAACTACACCTTCAACAATCAATCAGACCAAATTTACACAATGTAAAATTACAAACCAGGAAGATTATAGGTTCATAGATTAGTACTAGGTTAACTGCCCTTGCAAGCCATTTTAAGCCTAGCCAATTATCCCTTGTGAGACTTAAGCCCTGCACCTTGTGTTTGTAAGGCAAACACCTTAACCATTAGGCCACCCTCCCTCCCAACAACAATTTCAACCAGTGTGCCTCCAGAGGAAAGTGAGATAATTCCAAAGTTGAATGAATACGTCCTTTATTAAATAAATACTGCAAAATACGATGACAATAATAATCTCAGCAAAACAAAGCACTTTTCGTCACATCAGTGGTGAGACTTCTTCAGGTAAAATAATTAATTCACATTTCCAGCATTTAAATACATTCCTTTACTTAACCAAGCTTCTGCCAGCCAATTAAACTAGGGGGTTATACATTGCTCATTACTAATAAATGGAAACCTTCTCACTGGGTTAACTCTATGCTGAACCCATATCAATTGCTCTTACAGATGTTGCAGCAATAAAAAAACAACAACCTCCAAATAAATTATTAATATATAACAATAAATAAAAGAACAACCAATAAAAGCTTTTGCATAAAAGTCTGTTTTTGTATATAAAAATAAATTCCTGTTTTAACCATAAACACTACTGCCCTATGTATATATAATGGGTTAAAAAGTCTTAGAGCTAAAACATAACATACCATTAAGCTAAAAATATGTCTACCAATAAGCTGATTGCAATGTTTTACGGTACAAAAATACATTTCTTGCATATCAAATCACCTTAGCACGTTATAAGTTTTAGAAATTTTGAGTACCCTTCCCTTTTGGAGATCTCAAAAAAATGTGCTACAATGTTAAAATATGTAATGTGAAATTGATAAAGCAGTTCTATCCAAAAGGACACAACTTAATTTATGTTAGCCCCAATTCATACAAGTTTAGACAGTTGTGACCTATTAAACACTCACAACAGTTACCTCAACAGTTTTTTTAACTTTAATATACACAATTGAATATATTTCATTCAACCCAGGATAGATGTAGGCTTTAGTCCCGAGTTACCACATCAGTTCTTGTTTTTCCAGGTACAGCGATTCCGGGCCCCCTCTCCCATCTGGATTGACGCTGTCAATTGCCTTAAACTTAAAATGATGGTCTATATATTCTTGCCTGTGCCTGCTCAAAGCATTTTCCATGCTCCCGTTCTTTATGTAGTACAGGTGTTCATAAACTCTTTCCCTAAACTTACTGTCAGTCTTTCCTATGTACAATGCTCAACACTGGTGGCACTGAACTACATAGACCACAGCTTTGGACTGACAGTTAAGTTTGTGCGTAATCCTGTATTCCCTATCCCTGATGGTAAAGGTTGACCCAGTTATGTGTGACAATAGTTACACATATTGCATTTAAACATGCCATTCCTGTTTGCATGCTTAACTGTAGCATTTGTAGATTCCAAAATGTTTTTCAAATGTTGGCCTCATTTGAATACCAGTCTAGGTGGGTCTTGGATCCTAACCCTTGTAGTTGGATCATTCCTGATTATATCCCAGTTCTTGTTAATGATTTTCATAATCTCATAGGCATCAGTGCTAAAGGGTGCAACCAGACTGCCTTGGCCAAATCTGTTCATACATGCATCAGTGTTCAGTTCTATCACTGTGTTCTCCAATGTGTTTTTCTTATCTAAAATTGGTTTATAGACACCCCTTAGTCTCTTTTCTTGGACGTCTTCCAGTAGTTGGTTCAGTAAGTAATTAGGTTAACCTCTACTGGAAAACATTTCTTTCAGTTTACTACATTCATTACTAGACCATCATTTTAAGTTTAAGGCAACTGACATCAATTGCCACAAAATAACTTTTCATCGTAGAAGTCTTCTATTAACTTCTTAAAAAAAAAAATCCCATGAATCCTTAAAAAGATGTTTAATTCCCCCTCACTACATATTTTTAACTTAAAGCCAATATACTTAGCCATTGTTGATGTTTCTCAAAGTTCTGCATCTACTATTGAGCGCATGCATGGGGGGGGGGGGGTCGCATAATATTTTTATCGGATTCCAAAAATTGTGGGTGCTCTGAAAGTTTCCACTTTCAAAAATTTATACTCATCATTTGTAATTTGTTCTGTATAAGTGAATCATGGAGAAAATTGTCTCTCTTTAAGTTAAGCAGCAGCTACCATGTCATTTTTAGTGACCGGTGGAACACTGCATTGCACATTTTTCCCCCAAGAGAAGTTTATGACAACTAACTATAAGTGAATCATAAAGAAACCTATCTATCCTTTTAAATGCCATGTTTATCTAGTTTAGTGAAACTTCATCATAGATCTCATCATACAATAACTCCAACATCTTTTTCACATAATCATTAACATTCATCACCATCAGTCCCCGTCCCTTGCCTGGTTTCATAAGTCTAATTTGTTTGGTGTTCCTTATATTATATGAAAGTTCCCTTTCCTGATGGACCTTAACTGAGAAGTCTCATTGAATGTATGTTATATCATATTCAAATATCTTTTCAAATAAAAGGATCACAGGGTGAAGTGGTGGATTGAATGTACTAAGTGTTTGTAACTCTGTACTTTTCCTACTTTCATTTATCTCTAGAATACTATAAAAAAATAATAAAATTCAGTTTCGTTGTGTAAAGTCTGAAATTCATTAAGGTATCAACCAAGTTAGCTCTTCTCTTGGGAAGCCCTTTTCATGTAAATTGGCATGCTCCTAGTTGATGTTTGCTTCTCTAAAATTGAAAATCTTGAAATCAAGCCTGTCATTATAAATCATATTTATTTCTCTATCTCCTGTTCCTCCTCTCCCTCTGAAATTGTCCATACATTTGTTTCCCCCCATTGTACTGTATTGGATGGAAATGCCTCCCCCCATTCATTTTCCTTAATATTTCTAATATCCTGTTATCATGGCCTCCATTTGAGTCATGTGTGTGTGTGTGTGTGTGTGTGTGTGTGTGTATATATATATATATATATATATATATATATATGGGAACACTACATAATCTTAAAAGTTTGAAATACTGAATTTCAAACTTTCGAGACCATATAGCCGAAACCCCAAACTACCGAAAGACCAGAAGCATGAATTTCAAAATCCTAACTATCGGGAGTTTGAAATTCGCGTTTCTGGTGTTGCGGTATGGTGGTAGGGCAGGTAAGTATTTCTGTTTAACTGTGTTGGTTAGAGGTTTAGTGTGCAAGTGTGTGTTGTGAGTGTGATGTGTGTGTGCGAGGGGGATTTAGGCATGTGGTGATGTATTCATGTGTTTGTCTGGGTAGTGTGACCTTGGAGTTAGAATATTTAAGTGGGGGGGTATAGGGGGCACAGGGGGGCTTGCTGCCCTCCTTGTCTGTAGGTTAGGTTTGTGTGTTTGTGTTTTGGGGAAGGTATGTGTATGTGTATGTGTCTGTATTTTCGGTAGTTTGAATTTCACAGTTTTGGTTTTTCGGTATTGTAGTGTTTCGGATGTTTGGTCTCGGGATTTTGGGCATCGGTAGAGTGAGTGTTCAGTATTTAGTAGTGGCTATATATATATATATATATATATATATATATATATATATATATATATATCTATATATAGATCTATGAATATGATCCCCACCTCCATTCCACTATCGACTGTGGTCTTTTTCTTGGTATTATAAAGTAGTGGGTGAGTCTTACCTTGATTCTACTTGTTCGTATCTCTCCATAATTTCTTTTCCTTTTCTGTTTATACCTCTTTGACCATTTTTTCACCTCTATAAAAAAATCATAAAAGTTATTTTCCTTGTATTCAAATAACAAATCACTAGTGATATTGCTGTCCAAGATGATCATTTCATCCACTAACTTGTCTACCTCTTTTCAGTTATGTTTTGTACGGACTTCCATTAACTCATAACCACGTTGATCAAACATTTCTAATAATTCTTGACGTACTGTAAGGCTAACCCTTCATCTAAACCTGTGGGGTGTTTCCAATATTTGAGCCCTGTTGGGACTGTTTTCACCTGAATACATTCAAGAAGTAATTTTTCTCGACCTGCAACATCAGGTATATCAATAACATATTCTCAACAGAACATAACAGTCTGTCTATTGTTCAGTTCTAGCTGTTACTCTACTTGTTTCTGGTGTTAAACATGTTCTCCTGGAACCACTTAATATTCTTTTTCCATCTCTTGTTGTTGTCAATAGTCCTCAGGCTGGCTGCCTCTGCAATTGGTTCATTAAATGTCCTTCCCTTCATGAATAACTTGAAATGACTGGTGTATGTTCATTTGGAGAAATATAATCACTTTCCTGTGAATTCGAAACCACTCTCAAAGGAACTGCCTCCTTTTTCACTTCCTCTACCAGGTTTATCGCTGGCATGAACAAAGGATGTTACCTGTTGTCTAATCTGTTCAGTAAGTTGAGTAAGATTTACAACAGCTGTCAAACTTCTCTTGGGAAACGCGTGCAATGCAGTGTTCCACCAGCCAATGGAGATAATATGACAGCTGCTGCATAACTTAAGGGTAGACCATTTTCTCTACGATTCACTTATGCACAAATTAATTACAAGTTACAAATGATGAGAACAAATGTTTGAAAATGGAAAATCCCAGAACATTAATGATTTTTGGAATTCCATAAATACAAAAAACGTTATGGACACCTCCATGCACCTAGTATTGGATGCAAGACTTTCAAAAACATCAATAATGGCTAAGTACACTGACTAAGTTAAAAGATGCAATGGGAAGATTATACATCTTTTTAAGGATTCACAGGTTTTTTGAAGATGGTAACAGAAGCAAACTAAAATGAAAAAGTTAATTTTTGTAACAACTTGATATCAAAGATCTGTTTTCTGTGATTCCACATTCTGTATGGTTAACTTTTTTTAAAATTTTTAAACAAACAAGGTGAATTAACCAACACAACTATATGTCAGTAGTAATAATAATCTGATATGGTTTGATGATTCAATATTGAAACAAAAACATGGTTTGCTATGGAAGCAGCTTGTGCCACAGCGTTTGCTAACACTGTAATGACATAATGGGAGTATAATTTTATATTAGAATTTGAATGTAAAAACTCTTGGAAATGACATGGCCATTTTTTGAATGATATTTATATTTTTGGGGTTGACATGGAAAACAGGTTAAATTAAAATTTTACCTCTTTAAATAATGCTACAGCTTTTTTAAATTTACAGTGGAAGTCTCATAAAACAACATACATTACCTGACTGTAAAAATAAAGAAAGATATCAAGCAAAATGAACAGACATGGAATATTTACAGGAAGTCCATTTATTCATACACACTTTTGCATTATACCAATGGTAATCCAAAATTTCAAAAGAAAGCAGTAATAAATGGCCAATTAGTGAGATTTGAGAGGATAGTCTCACAAGATGATTTATACTATAAAGAATGCCAAAAACTGAGTGAGACGTTAAATAAAAGGGGGTACCCACCTAGTTTTTATAGGGGTTGTTTTTGACGAAGTAAGTAGGAAGAGAAAATTGGGAGTCTACTATCCACTTGTAGGAGTAAGAATTGAGGAGGAAGTTATGAACAACAAAGAAAGTAATAAAAGCAGTGGAAAGGAATTTGGGAAGCAGCGGTGTTAAGCTAGAACAGCGATACACAGAATATACGAAAGGTAATAAGACAGAAATTGGCACTTATTTAAGGTTAATAACCAACAATTTCACAAACTAAGAGAAAAACCAATATGCGCATACAAAACAATATATGCTTTAAAAACATGGAGTGGATAGGAGGTCAACATGGATTCTATGGAAGAAAAAAATGGAAAGTTTAAATGTTTGTATTGTAACCAGTGTATGCACATAATGGAAGGTTACTTTTTACTGTCCCATATCCACTTATGTTAAAAAAAGCCACGGACACTGCAACTGTGGAATAAACGGTACTGTCTATGTTACACAGTGTTGAAAATGTCCATGCCTGTATACAGAAAAAACAGAAAGATCCCTTAGGGATAGAGTATATGAACTGGTTTACAATGTGAGGAGGAGAAAAAGATAATAATGGACTATACAAACGTATACAAACAATCCAGAAGATCTGCTTCTCTTCTATGTGGTGGAGTGAGTTAATGTAAGCCAGAGAAGGGGACCCTGGAAGGAAATTTTGGAAGTGAAAGAATTACAATGGCAACTGAGAACTAACCCCACATGGAATTATAGCTTAAATTAAATTATTTATAAAAAAACTCTTTTGAAAATGAAACTGGTTTCCATTTAAATAACATTTACAAACAAGTTTTTGGGGGGCTTTACTATTAGGTTTTTATGTAATTTTATGACAGACTAACTTGGTACAAATTAATTATGTGCATGGTATGTGTGAAAAAGAACCTCTGAATAGAAGTTATTTCACAGCTGGTTCAAATAACAGACCTCACAGTCCAATTTTTGCTTTTACCACAATTTTTTTGGGGGGAGTTGGATACAACGTGACCTGTTTTCTGTAACAATGGAAGTTTTATAATGAATAGCACTTTTAGAAAATATTTTATAAATATATAAAATATGCCGCGGTGGTACGGCGGTAGCATTGTTACCTCACAGCAAGAGGTTCTCCCGTTCGATTCTCGGCTTGCCTTGGGAGGGCCTTCTGTGTGGAGTCTGCATGTGCTCCCCACGGTTGGGTAGCATTCGAAAGACATGCATGCGTAAATGGGCGTGCCTTTGTTGAAGGTTGGGCATCGAGCTGGCACCTCGACATTTCGTAAAAAATCTACTGCCAATCATTAGCGGACCGGAGTTCCGCTGTGGCGACCCCTTACCGGGAAAAAGCCAAAAGACAAACAACAACATATATATATATATATATATATATTATTGGGGTGGAAATGAACAAGGGGAAGGGTTGGGTTGTTATTTAATGGTCTATGTAAGATGATTTTAACATTCTGAAGAAGTCCCATTTCTTGAAAGGGAAGAAAGTGCTTAATGTAGTGCGGTTTACAGTGATCATGATCTTTTAGTTGATTTCCTTTGGTTTAAGGCTGAAGTTTTGCTGACATAGCATAGAGTACTAAAAGAGCAAGGACTTGACTACACTGCGCTCATGGGAGGGGAACAAATGGTTTAATGGAAGGTATGTTGGCAAACACAAAAAAAAAAAAAAAAAAATCCCAGGCAGAGATAATTTGTGTGTGGACACACATGTACAGAAAATTACATTAAATGCTCAGAAGCACCTGCAAACCACATTATGAAACCGTACTTATATATGGGTGTGAAGTCCAAAGAAATCCTGATGAGTCACAGAAAGAACTTTCGGTGAGAGTTAACACCACGAAATGAACATGCTGAAGGCCAGTTCAGCAAACCACAAACTAGGTTTTCTTTATAGGGGAAGGACATCCACACAATGCTTAAAAATTCTCATATACTAAATTACAGTAGACTCATCAACTTTTCTTTCTGCTTCTGACAGTACCACTGCTCTATCAAACTCCAAGCACTTGTACATTTTTCAGATTTGCACATTCATATTTTTGTAATCTTATTCCTCATTATGTGACATTCTTAACTATGGTATTTGAAGCAACATTCATACTATAAAAATGAATGCATACACACATATATACATAATCCATTTGCACAAGGACCAATTTACTCCATTATGCAACGTGATTAAAGCTTGTGCACAGAATCTCTCTGTTTCAGAAAGTTAACTATAGCTCACTTAAAAAAAATCCAGTGCTCAAGTACTGACATGCCTGGACAAATACTATGAAAACCAAGTAAAATTAATCATATGCAAGGCAGTTATGTTGCATCTCCTGTAATATCCTATCCTATACTGTTGGAAAATATAGATTTCCTTAAGTTTATATGTTGTAATGCAAGAAAATGCAAATCTGCGAATAAAAACTGAGGAAACTAAAACAAATGCAGCTGTTCAGTTTAGAATATTTTAAGTCTCTGCTTCTGCCAGACAGCCTGATGCTTCTAACAACTTTCCTAATGCAGACACTTTTTCAAATGCTTTCTAAATCACTAGCTGCGTGTACCCACTTGTGCAGTACTCATCACTTTGTTAAAGAACTTGTCATCAGAAACTATAAACCCTGCACATTCTGTGTTCATTCTGTCCCAGAGTACTTAAAAGTATGTAAAGTGAAGAAAAATGCAGACCTAGTCTACAGCTAAGGAGTCCTACATGTAAGGGGAAGTGATAAACTGGAGACCCAAGGGGAGACTTTGGGTGTAAATTTAAGAAAAGGGAATTTAGGAAGGAAAGAAAATGTTGAGCAGAGGCAATTCAAACTAAGAGCATGAGCAAGACAAAGTCTGAAGAGAAAGAAAAGTGTTCATCTTAAAGGTGAATCCAGAAAAACACAAAAACATAACATTTAAATGAGGAGCACATAAACCACTAGTACGAGCATCATTTAGGGAGGTAATGAATGAGGTGTGGAGGCCCTAGTCAATGTGCCATAGAGGATAAAGGCCAATTCCAACACCCCGGAGGGGAGGAAGGACTAGATCTGGCAGATCTCCAAGTAAGAAGACTTAATTTTAAAAGGGATTATTGGAGGATAAACCTTAATCTGAGCCAGGAAAAATATACCCAGGGTGGCAAAAGAAGAACCTACCACAGATGTTCCCAGGTCATAACCCTTATGTTGACATTCAGAATAACAGTTTATCAAGTGACCAAGGAATTTAGTTAAGGTAGTACAAAGTCATGTGCTATGAAACCATTTGGGAAACCGATAAAAACAAAGTTAGAAATTTGAGCAGATCTTACTGGCCTAGTATCATAAAAGTTGAGACATTTTGCGCAGATGTCTTGAATGCCAAAAAGCAGCTCCTAATTCATGCTTTTAGAAACCCTCTCATATCAATACCCACAATGGAAGATTCTTTAACAAATAATATGCATACTGTGGGACCTGTATGAAAGTCCAGTAATGGGATCCAAGTAATATTGGCAATTTTAGACTGCACTATAAAGTTCCCCAGCAGACAGGCCACTCAAAAAACCCAAAACTAAAATCATACTAAAGGAACTGACTACATTATTATTGACAGTAGGGATACCAAAAGAAATGCTTATTGACTGGGGTGGTCCAATCATGTCCGAAATCATGCACCTTCTCTGCCAATCTGTTAAACATCTCTATATTCCATCCCCAGACTGATGGTCTAGTAAAAAGTTTTAACAGGAAACTAAAATCAATATTCTGGAATGCCAGTGAAGAATATGGAAAAAAAAAATGGGATCAGCTCATACCCTTTCTTATGCTCTCCGTTTGAGAGGTACCCCAAGCTTCAATGGGATTTAGTCTCTCTGAATTATTTTATGGCAGACAGCCTAAGGGCCTACGGGACATTGCTAAGGAGACACAGGAAAAAGAAAAATTGCCTTTCAATACTGTCCCAGGACATTACACCAGTCTGCAGGACATACGATATGTGATCATGCCTATTACTCGTGATCATATGGAGAGGGTACAGGCTAGTCAACAAAGAATAAACAGTAGAAATGCCAGCAAATTCCAGATTTGGGAAAATTCGACTGGGTACTGTGTCTAAGTCCTGGTTCCATATGCCAGCAGTAAATTCTTCATTAAGTGCCGGAGTCACTTTAATCTTAGTAAGTGAGCGAATGAGGGAAACTATAAATTGAAGCATGTAGGAAAGAGGCACCACAAACAAATTTGCCACATACATACATATTTTAAAGCCCTGAAAGAAGGTACAGACAGTTATGATGACTTCAGTAACAGAGATAAGGGACCAAAGGAATGAAAGGAGACTGAAGTCCATACCGAAAGTGATTATAGTTGACTGTCCAAACCCAAAAACAGAACAAATGTGTGCTTTTTTTACTGGAATAAAGGAATCATTCTGTAACTGTGTCGGTGGATTAAAGTCATTAAAGACAAAGAGATGAACCACGGAGATGAGAGAAAGCATCCACATTTTAATCCATACAGGATATCACAATCCCAGAAGCAGGCAGTCTGAGTGGAACTGTGCAAGATAATAAAACTTGAAGTAATTGAAATATAACAAAGAACAGAACAGTCCTAGTCAGAAAGCCAGACAGAATAATGCAGTTCTGCAATTATTTCAGAAAAATTTGTCATACTGCAAATATGACAGCTACTCTACGCCTAAATTAAAAGTTAATTCAGTAATTAGGGAGGGCAACATTTCTTACCACCCTGGACTTAAAGGGGCAATGGCAGATCCCCTTAGAGAAGGGCATTAATTAAAAGACAGCCTCTTCACAGATGATGGGATATGGTGATATTCAATAATCTCATTTAGACTTCATGGGGCCCTAGCTAAATTCCAATGGCTTAAATGACCATGTATTTAGATGGCATAGATCCTACATGGCCTCATACATGGATGATGTAGTCATGCACTCAAAAAATGTGGTATATATCTCCTTAAGGTTCAGACAGTCTTGGATGTGTTAAAGCAATCTGGCCTAAATGTAAATGCCTCAAAAAGCAAGGTTGGAATGACAGAAGTCCGACAGCTGGAGTATGTCACTGTAAGGGACACTGTTAAACCTGAGAAAAGTACAGTTGTGTACACTTACCATAAATGTAGATGTTCGAGTGTATTCACTGTTGCAGTCATTACATTTGGGTAATCTGCTGGCAGGTTGCCCTCAGTCGGCCTGAATATCAAAGTCTTGGGTCCTGCGTCGGTTGCTGTCTCCTCTTCCATGACGTCAGGTCGTCAGGGGTATAAAACATGCAGCCGACGCCATTTTATTCAGTTTTTCTTGCCCCAGATGTCAGGTGCCCCCCAATGGGGAGCAAAAATATATAAATATATATATATATAAATAAACAGCACTAAATGTAAATGCAATTTTAGCAACATAAACTTTACCTTCATCTAAAAGCAAATACACCACAAAGGTTATAGAATACAGTGAAGGAAAGAGTAGTTATAGAAAAGGGGGATGGCGGGTGGGTAACCCGGACTGCAACAGTGAATACACTTGAACATCTACATTTATGGTAAGTGTACACAACTGTACTATGTTTTTCGTGTTTAACTGCTGCAGTCATTACATTTGGGTAGAATCCCAAAGCTATGGATGGGAGGATGGAACTAAATAGCATTAGGAGCAGCTAGGAGGCCCTGCAGAACTGCAATGGCAAAGCCTGCCCTGGATTTGGAAAAGAGAGGCAAATGATAATGCTTTGTGAAGGTATGAACAGAGCTCCAAGTAGCAGCTTCTAGAATGTCTTTGGTTGGAACTCCTCTGAGAAAGGCTGCTGAGGTAGAGGCAGCCCTGGTGGAACGTGACCTGATTCCCTTGGGTACAGGTTTACCATGGTGCAGGTAGCAGAAATGAATGCAGTGGCTTATCCACTTAGAAATAGTCTGCTTTGATATAGCCTTCCCCTCTGATCCTGAAGCAAATGCCACCAGTAGTTGCTCAGACTTTCTTAGAGATTTGGTCCTGTTTAAGTAGAATCTTAGTTATCTGTGTACATCCAATAAATGCAGAATCCGCTCCCCCTTGTTCTGCGGATTTGGGTAAAATGTTGGCAAATGAATTATTTGGTTAAGAGCCACACTGGATACCACCTTAGGCATAAAGGAAGGATTGGTCCTGAGGGACACGCTGTCCGGGTAAAATGTAATAAAAGGCTCCACAGCCATGAGAGCCTATAGCTCTGAAACCCTTCTTGCTAAAGTTATTGCCAAGAGGAAAGCTGTTTTCCAAGAAATATATTTTAAATCCGCAGTAGCTGCTGGTTCAAAAGGAGGTAGGGTGAGTTTTTCCAGCACAAAGTTGAGGTCCCATGCAGGAGTTGGTGATCTTCTGGGAGGCCTTAAATTTTTGGCCCCTCTAAGATACTGTCTTAGCAGAGGATGAGAAAATAGGGGAGGCTCCGTGTTGTAATGAGCTGAGATGGCAGAGGTATGGATTTTTATTGAAGAAAAAGATAGGCCCTTGTTAAGTATCTCAGAGAAGTATTGTAAAATCTGAGGGATATTTGGTTT
Source organism: Protopterus annectens (assembly GCF_019279795.1). Taxonomy (NCBI): domain Eukaryota; kingdom Metazoa; phylum Chordata; order Ceratodontiformes; family Protopteridae; genus Protopterus; species Protopterus annectens. Next base: position 309,885,258 of record NC_056750.1, on the reverse strand, counting down.
TGCTGTGTCCATTCCTTGCTCTTGGTTCCAAGCACAGAATCTCTTCCAATTACCAGCATAAGATTTTCTAGTACTAGGCCTTCTGGTTTCCAAAATGACATCCATCACAGATTTACTGAGAGGTGTTGTTTGAATAATTAAATGATCAGCCATGCTGCAAGATTCAGAGTTTGGAGCTGAGAGTGCAGAATTTGATTGTTCTGCTGAGACACTAAATGAGGTATTTGAGGCAAGTACCAAAGAGAGAGTTGAGACATATTCCTTAGAATTGGGTACCAGTGCTGGCAAGGCCAGTCCAGAGCGATCAGGATCATTTTTGGTTTTTCCTGCCTGGCTTTTAGTAAGACCTTGGAGAGAAGAGGCAGAGGGGGAAAGGCATAGACTGATAGGTTTGTCCAACTGAAGGATAGGGTGTCCACTTTCCATGCTTGTCTGTGATAAGTCCTTGTGCAGAATTTGTTCAGTTGATAATTTTGGGGAGAAGCAAATAGATCTATGTCTGGGCTCCCCCATTTCTGTGTTACCATGCGGAAGATTTGTGGGTCCAGATTCCACTTGTGCGGGTCCATAAGATTTCTGCTTAGGTCGTCTGCCAGAGTGTTTTGTTTTCCTGGCAGGAATTGAGCTTGAAGATGTACTTGGTAAGTCAAAGTTGTGTTCCACAATGCCATGGTTAGCCTGCAAAGGGGGTAGGAATGTGTACCCCCCGCTTGTTTATGTACCACATAACCGTGATGTTGTCTGTCTTTATCAGTAGTTGTCCTGGATGAAGTAAGTCCTTGAAGGCTGTCAGAGCATTCTGAACAGCTAGCATCTCTTTCTGGTTGATATGCAGATGCATTTGTTATGGGCTCCATATGCCCTGAATGCATCTCCCCGCCAGGTTGGCCCCCCAAGCATAGACTGATGCGTCTGTAGTTAGGGTTTGGATGGCAGGGGGTAGAGTGAATGACAGTCCCTTGTTTTGGTGACATGTCTCTGCCCACCAAAGAAACTCCTAATGTAGGCAGGGAATGAGAGGAATCATTGTTTCCAGACTGTGACAATGTTGACTCCATAAACTTTTTAGGTACCACTGAAGTTTCCTCATATGCAGTCTTGCATATGGAATTAGTAGAATGCAGGATGCCATGAACCCCAAAGCCTGCAGAGTTTGTCTTGCAGATAACTGGGTTTTTGTTGCCATCTGTTTGAAGTATGTTGCCAGTTGCCTTTGTTTGTCTGGCGTAAGGTAAGCCATCTGGGCAGTTGTATTCAAGCTTGCACCCAGGAATGTAATTATTTGAGAGGGTACCAGTTGGGATTTCTTTTCATTTATTGTGTACCCTAGGCATGTTAGAAGCCTTTTTACAAATGCCAGATGTTGAAGAATGTCCTTGTTCTCTGCTTGAATGAGACAGTCATCCAGGTAAGGATAAATTTGTATGCTTCTTTGTCTGCAAAATGCAATTACTGGTGCCAATCACTTTGTAAAGACCCTGGGCACAGTAGATAAGCCAAAGGGCAGTGCAGAGAATTGGTAATGCAAAAAACCTGCCTTGAAGCAGAGGTATCTTTTGCACGATTCCCTTATTGGGATATGCAGTTATGCCTCTTTTAAATCTAGAGTCACTAACCAACCGTTCCTGCCCAGCATAGGCAGTAGCTGTTGCAAAGTCAGCATTTTGAATTTTGGAATGTCCAGGTACATATACAAAATTGATAAGTCCAGTATTGGACGCCAGGCATCGTCTTTTCTGGGTACCAGCAAAAGTCTTGAATAAAAACCTTGTCCTTTTTCCTGTTCTGGTAATGGTTGAATAGCCCCCATCTCCATGAGGGACGTAACTTGTTTCTGAGCCTCTGCCCATTGATTCTGTGGCAGATCTGGCCAACCGTTTGGAATTGGCAAAGTATGGAACTGAAATCTGTACCCCTGGGATACTATGTTTGATACCCATTTGTCCTGGGTAATTAGCTGCCAATTTTGAGCATGAAGTGCTAATTTTCCCCCCAAGGGGGCTGCCAAAAGATAAGTGCTTGGTGAAGGTAGAGGGAAGTCATTGAGACTGCTTACTGTAGGGTTGTGTTTGTTTCCTCCAGATTTGGAGGTGGAGGCACCCCATTGCTTTGACCTGTAAGAACCCTGTAATTGGTATCTAGAGCCCTTTGAGCGCCTGGATTTGCCTTGAGAGGCTCTGCTGGACACAGGAAAGGACCAATTTTAGTAGACCAGTACCTACTGAACCTGGGTGGCTGCACTTGTAAGAAATCTTTTACAGTTTGCATAGATTTAGCTTTGACTTCCATTTTCATTAAAACCTCTTCTGCCTTATTACCAAACAGAGTATCATGCTGTAAAGGGGCATCCAACAATTTAGCTTTAACATGATCAGGCAGATTTTGCTCCTTGAGCCAGGCATGCCTTCTAATCACAGATCCAGTAACTGCGGCACTGCAAGAGGCTTCCAAGGACACAAGACAACATTGCAAAGTATGCTTTCCAACCTGTTCTGCTGCATGCAATAATTCCTGTAATTATTTTCCACACAATCAGAAATCAACATCATTTTCTGTCTCAATAAGCCCATAACATGCTGTTGATATTTAAGCATATGAAACTGGCAGTTTAAGGCCCTAATTGCCAAGGTTGCAGATGTATAAACCTTCTATCCCCATCTATCCAGCGCCCTGGAATCTCTATCAGAAGAGGTAGGATTTTTGGCTGTAGAGGCCTTTACACCTTTGGGACCCTGTGAGATAGTCTCTGGATCAGCAGCAGGATTTTTTAATAGAAATTTGTGGGAGTCAGGAACCCTGTAATATCTGTCTGGCTTACTAGGAGCCAGAGGTAGGGAATCAGGAGCCATGCTTGATTCCGAAAACACATCATCAACAATGTCTAATACAGGAGGTATTGCCAAAGGCCTATGCTGAGGATGAAGAAGGAAATCCCTAAGCCTCTTTTTTGATTCATAGAAATCCTGACTCTCCCAATGAAAATGTTCCCTTAAAGTATGCAAGGTTTCTCCAAAAGAATAATCCTCAGGAGGAAATGCAGATGGGATGGATTCTTCTGCATATGAATCCTCATAGGGTGGAAAAGAAAATTCCTGATCAGAAGAGGAATCAGAAGAAATGGAAACCTGATCTGAAGATTCATAATCAGTGTCTTGCCTAGGCCTCTTAGCGGGGGTGGGGGTTGGGAACCCCTGATCAAGGTAATTAAGTCCTCAGCCATTTTGATCATCTGTTTTTTAGGCATAGGGGCCTGAGCACGTGGCTCATGCGTCAGTATTTTAGACTTAGATGATGTTTTTGATCTTGTTTTTAAAGCTGGCGTCAGTTTTATATAAAAATGTTGAGGCCTGAAAACACCCTCAGAAGCCAGTGCCTGCTCAGCGGCTCCAGACCCATCCAAGGGAGAGATATCCGCGGTTTCAATACTCTGAGAATCTTGCGGCATACCGGACTCCGCATGGGTCTCTGTAGAGGCCTGCGACTCAAAAGTAGCGGGTATCAGGGGCTGCGAAAGCGCCTCACTGAGTACCAGCGACTGGCTTAGGAGAAGCTTCGTCATCAGTTTTGGACCTCGACGGTCTGTCTCTGTCTTTTTCTTTGCATTTTTTGTGAACTCTGGTAGTCGGATTGCTAGCAGATGACATTTCAGGGTAATTAAATCTGGATCCAAAATATTTTGAAGCAAAAATATACCACACTTAATAGTGCATTGGTTAAATCTAGCACAAAACCGACAGCAAGACACGTTATGATCTGGGCCTAGGCAAGAAATACAGTACAAATTAAAATCCTTATGAGGTATTTGCTTCCCACAAGTAATGCAATTATTAACTTTTACTGACATCGGTAAGGAGCAAGAAAAAGTTTCCCCAACGGGGTACTTAGCTTTAGTTGAAGACTTCGGTTCTGAAAGGCGAATGCGAAAATTTCAGGAGTCGCCGACCGGCACTTGTGAACTGCTTCTGCTTCGGGCACCGCACGGCAAGAAAGACTGAATAAAATGGTGTCGGCTGCATGTTTTATACCCCTGATGACCTGACATCACGGAAGAGGAGACCGCAACCGACGCAGGACCCAAGACTTTGATATTCAGGCCGACTGAGGGCAACCTGCCAGCAGATTACCCAAATGTAATGACTGCAACAGTGAAACATGAAGAACATCAAAACAATGAAGCAGTTGGAGAGTTGTCAGTCCACCACAAAAGGAAACCAGTGAGGCGATTCTTGGGCTTAGCAGAATACTACAGAAAATGTATTCCCAGTTTTGCCTTTACTGCATGCCCCCTTATTAATCCTACAAGAGGCAAACTGTTTAATAATAAACTTCTGAGGCTGATGAAACATTCCAAAGTGTTAAAGCAAAATGTACTCCAAGCCTATATTAAAGTCCCATGACTTCTCCAAACCATTTACTGTAAATACAGATGTCTCAGAAGAGAGACTGGGGTGCATCTTTATAAAAAAATGTGGGTTCTGAACATCTTGAATGCTATCTGAGCATACAATTGCCTAAAGCAGAATCTATACATTTGGCCAAAACCAGAGAATGCATAGCAAGCAAACAAGCTCTAGGTTCCCTACATTATTACCTTTCAGGCCAGGAATTCACCCTGATTAAAGACCACACACTACTATCATGTTTGGAACAACAAAAAGAAGGCAAAGTAGTGTTTTGCCAGTGGACTTTCTCACTACAATAATTCCATTTTAAGATACAACTCCAACCCACTGTCAACTAACTGAATGTGGATGGCCTGTCAAGGGCCTACATACCTTCTAAAAGGTTTAAGAATTTCATGCTGGGTGGGGGTCATCTGTAATTTACAGTTGTGGTTCTCAAATAAAGAAGGTATTTTTAAGTGATAGAAAGACCATATTTATGTTATTGTGAGTGGTATGTTTAATTATGTAAATTTTCTACTTTTGGTGCATTTGTGATACAGGTTGAAAAAAATAAAACTGTAAGAATTGTTTGCAATATCATGTAATGCTTTACAGAACAGCAGAATGCTATCAGCAAAAGACAGAAAAAAATGCTCATTTTTTATGTATCTGATTATACTTCCCTCCCTTTCCTGCCCCTTCTCTTGCTCCTCCTTAATCCGTTACAATTTATGCAGACAATTTCATGTAAAACATAAATATTTAAGAATGCTTTGGAAGGAACACAAACCAAAAATGAAATGAGTAACTGAAAAGTTACTTCTGATAAACTTGTAAAAAGAAGTGTGAAAAAACTGAAGTAATCAATTAAACAAAAATACATGCTTAATTTAGGTTCATAGGTTCATACTAGGCTATCTGCCCAAGGGCATTTATAAGCCTAGCCCAGGGTTTTGTGGATTTTGCCACCCCTTTAGTTTGGAGGATACTATGCCCATTATTTTGCTGTGCCTCTGTCAAGCAGTGACACTGAGATAATCCCTGGGGTATATCTGCGATCTCCCATCCATTGGTCAAGATTTCTCTTGAACAAAGCCAGCGAGGTGCTCTGCCTCACATGTACCGGGATTTTGTTCCACAGCATAGGGAGTCTCTGGGTGATGAATCTGTCCCTCCAGCACGTCCTATTAATAACCGTGTCAAGGTTTAAGTCTCCCGCCCTTGTAGTTCTGAGGGATCTAGATTTTTTGAGGTGAAGCATGTTCATCAATTCTGGGTTGGACATGGCCTTGTATGTCAGGCACAGGTCACCTCTGAGCAGACGGTAAGCGACTGAATAGAGCTGAAGTTCCTTCAGTCGGGCAGCATAGGACATATTTTTGAGACCCTTTATCCTTTTTGTGAGGAACTTTTGGGGCCTTTCCAGTTGCTGCAGGTGTCGTGTCAGATACATTCCGAATGCAGTTAAAATCTGTGAAATAGTAAAAGTAAAAACAAAAATTCTAAAACATTAATATGAAAAAATATACACTTTGACAGAAAATACTAAAGTGGAGAAAACTTCTTTGAATAAATAAAAAAAACATTCATATAATAACTACATCTATCAGATATTCTCTACAACAAAACACTCCTTATAACTGTAGGAAAGCCAACACAGCCATGTTGAAACAATAAGCAAGTAAGAGAAAACACCTCTTGGGATGATGACAAGACAGATATATCCCAGTTGTGTTATAACACTTACGGCTACTAAAGGCTAGAAAAAAAGAAGTTATGTACTCACCATAACATTCCATCTGAGAAGTTATACTTCATTTTTTTGCAACTTGTGGGTATACAGATCCGTATCGGATCTGAGTTGGCAACTTTTTTCTAGCATCTGCTCCAAGCTCTGAGCTCCTCCCCTTACCCATAATGCCCTACTATCTCCTATCTTCCCTCAGATCGAGTTTGCTGCAACTGAAAACATAAGCAACTCAAGCCAATAAACCAAACCTGAAAAAACAGGACAAGGTCCGGGGGACGGAGGGAGGGAATGTTGCAGAAAAATGAAGTATAACTACTCAGATGGAACATTATGGTGAGTACATAACTTCTTTATCTGAAGTAGTTAACTTCATTTTATCTGCAACCTGTGGGACAGAGTCCCCAGCTACTCCGATCCTGAGAGGCCCTTATGGAAGGATATTCCTGAACACAGCAGAGCCAAAGGATGCTCTACCCCTCGAAATCAGATCTAATTTGTAATGGGAAAGGAAGGTATGTGAATTGGCCCAGGTTGCTGCTGCACAAATATCGTCTAAAGGCACCAGATGTTGCCAGGGACCTGGTAGAGTGAGCCTTAACAATACCAGGAGGAGATAAACCTTTTGCTTTGCAGGCATGTGAAATACAAAGAGTGATCCATCTGACCAAAGAAACTTTAGAAATAGCTTTTCCCATAAATACTTTGGAAAAGGAAACAAACAATTAGTCTTGCGGAAAGACTTTGTTCTATGAAGATAAAAACAAAGCTGTCTATGAACATCTAACAAATAGAGTTTGTATTCACCTTTATTTTGGAAGTTAGGAAAGAAAACGGGCAGATTAATGGACTGGTTTATGTTTGCTTCAGATGCCACTTTGGTAAGAAGGATTAGTACGGAGGGAGACCCTATCCTTATTGAAGACCAAATACGGAGGCACGGCAGACAGAGCTTGAAGCTCAGAAACCCTCCTAGCAGATGTAATGGCGACTAGGAAAGCGGTCTTCCAGGACAGAAATTTCAAGTCCACTGAAGCTGCAGGTTCGAAAGGAGGAGCCATCAATGCCTTTAAAACAAAAGTAAGGTCCCAAGGAGGCACTGAATCCTTGACAGGTGGACGTAACATAAAAGTACCTTTAAGAAAAGCCTTACACAGCCTAGAGGAGGCTTTGTCTTCACCACCGTGAAAACTGGAAATGGCTGCCAATTGTACTTTAACTGTGGAGGAACTAGCTCCTTGCTAAAAGATGCCAGACAGGAAATCCAACACTGCTGGAACAGGGGCTGTAAAGGGATCTATTTTTCTCTGTGAGGCCCAAATGGAAAAGCACTTCCATTTACTGCATTAAAGTTTCCTAGTGGAGTCTTTAAGAGAAGCCACCAGAATGGATTTTACCGGGGATGAAAGACCGGGAGTCCTGGCAATTAACGGAACTGGAGCAACCAGGCTGTCACAGCTTGAGGCTGCCCAGATCGGGCGGACGTGCCCCCGATGGATGGGAGATTAGATCCGGGCAGGGAACCATAACCAATGGGGGAGCTAAGAGATGAGACCAAAGGAATGGGAACCAAACCTGATGAGGCCAGAATGGGACAATGAAGATCACTTTGCACCGTAGTTCGCAAACTTTCTGAAGAAACTTCGGAATGAGTGGCAATGGTGGATAAGCATACAGAAGCCCGGGGGGCCAAGCATGGACTAGAGAGTCTCTGGGGAATTCCCCTGGTGAGGGAATCAGAGCGAAGAACTCACTGCACTTCGCGTTGGAAGGAGATGCGAAGAGATCGCAGCAAGGCTGACCCCAAGCAAGGAAAATCTCCTCTCCTACTGACTGTTTCAGAGACCAATCGTACAGTATCAGAATGGCCCGACTTTAATCTGTCCACTAAAATGTTGGAGCACCCCGGGATGTGTGTTGCTATCAGAAATCGACCGGTGGAAATCACCCATTCCCACACTGTCATGGCCTCGCAACACAGGGGGTAGGATCTGGTTCCCCTTGTTTGTTGATATACCAGAAAACCGACATGTTGTCTGACTGAATTGCAATCAATCCAAGAGGGAGGACTGTGTGAAAGGCTTCCAACGCTAAAAGCACTGCACTCATCTCTAGAACATTTATGTGCAACTTGGTCTCTGACTGGGACCACGTGCCTTGGACTGTCCTTCCCAAACAGTGCCCCCCCCCACCTGAGTTGGGAGGCGTCCGTGGTCACTGTGGCTTGGACTGGAGATGACAGAAAGGGGTGTCCTTCTGATATCTCCAATGAACTTAACCACCAAAGAAGAGACGTGCTGCAGACGTGACTGATCTTGACAGGAAATTCCATGGGCAGGTCTAGCCAAGTCCATTGAAGACCCCGCATGTGAAGGCTCGCACAATGGAGAATCGATATGGCGGCAGCCATAGAGCCCAGAGCCCAGAGAACCTAGCTCGCCTTTGGAGACTTGGAGTTTGTTATCTGAGCTATGTGGCACCTGAGGTGTATGATCCTGTAGGGAGTTAAGAATACCTTCATCTGCGAAGTGTCTAGCCATGCCCCAATGAAGTCTAGAATGTGTACTGGTTGCAAATGGGATTTGTGAACACTTACTGTAATTCCCAGTAGATCTGCCAAACGAATGAAATAATCTCGAGCCAGACACAAGTAATGCGTGTTGGGCACAGCAAAGAGCCAGTCATCCAGGTATGGAAACACCTGAATACCCTGAAGCCTCAGGTGAGCGGCTACAACTGCCATTACCTTGGTGAACACCCTGGGGGCTGTGGTGAGACCAAAAGGTAGGGCTCTGAACTGAACATGACTGGCTCCCAGCCAAAAGCGCAGAAACCTCCTGGAGCTTCTGTGTATTTTGATGTGGTAGTAAGCATCCTGGAGGTCTAACGAGCACATCCAGTCGCACTCTCGGAGATAAGGTATAATGGACTGTAGGGTGACCATCCGGAATTTCTGTTTGGCTACCGACAGGTTTAATGTTGACAGGTCTAGAATGGGCCTGAAGTCCCCCGTCTTTTATGGTACCAAAAAGAACCTTGAGTAGACGCCTGATCTGGACTGATAGGGGGGGACCTGTTCAATGTCTCGTTTGAGAAGCAGCTTTGAAACCTCTTGAGCTGCTGCCTCCCTGTGAGCAGGTTGAACATCTGGGAGGTGTTTTGTAATATTTGGAGGGACAACAAATGGGAGAGAGTAACATCTGGATATTATCTGTAACACCCAGCAATCTGTCGTAATGGACTCCCATGCCGCAGGGTGTAAGGACAATCGTCCCCCGACTGCCTCCAGAGTAGGACAGTCGGGCAACCCCTCAGGGCTGCTGACTGGGTCTATCAGAAAAAGGTTCCCTAAACCCAAAATTCCTGTGACCCCCTCTACCTCTGGGTCGGCATCAATCCTGCCCCCCCCCTGCCTCTGGGGGAATAGTTATCCTGAGAAAACTGAGATTTTTGGAACCACATCTTCTTCTGCCCTCTTTGATTCCTAGAGAAGGACCGCTGAGGGTTAGAGAAGCGGACTCCGATGGCAGACAACGTCTTCCCGTCCTTTTCGCTCTGGACTAGTGTGTCACGTACTGTCTTCCCAAAAAGGGAAAACCCGTCGTACGGAGCGTTGATAAACGACGCCTTGAAAGGGTCTGCGAACTGACACAAACTGAGCCAGGCATGACACCTCATGGCTATGCCTGTCCCAGCCACCCTAGCTGCCCCTTCCGTGGCATGGGAAAGGAGACGCACTGACGTGTTTGAGACTGACTTCAGAGTAGACATTTTCGCCGAGAACAACTGTCTGTCCTGCGGCGATAAAGACTCTGGGGGCGACTCAGTGAATTCCGAAGCAAGGTCTCGCTGAAGCTAAATCACGTGCCAAATAATTCAGCGCACGTACTGAAAAGGTCGTTGAGGAATAGATGCGCTTCCCAAACCTATCCACTGACCTGGACTCCTTGTCTGGAGGGTGGACTGAGGAACTCTCCTGTGCTAGTTCCTTCTTTGAGGCCGCTGCAACCAACATAGCATCAACTGGGGCTCTTTTCGACCAAGGTTGTCCGTTGGAAGGGGGAGATAAAATCTTGTCAGGGTGTTTGGGGATGGGCTCTACGGTGTCAGGCTCCTTCCATGCCCTTGTGGTGATGAGGTCCACCAAGGGGTCTGCTGGTTGGGACACCCAGGAAGTAGATGGAACTGTGCCAAAGGCCTCCAGGAACACTGACTCATCCCCAGAAGGTTTTGGGGCTGACCAATCTCCCCTCTGGTGGAGGATCTCCATAATTTCTCCAAAGGAGACGTCTTCAAGAGGTGACCTGGGAGAACCTTCTCCTTCATCTAAGTCAGTGTCCGTAGTGAGGGACTTGGGGGAGTCCAAGTGCCTCCTTTTTCACTTGCGCTTACAGTGACCCTCTTCAGTGGGACTTTCAGAAGGGGATTCGTGAGCCACAGGGGTTTCCTCAGGGAAATTAACCTGGGGATCCTCTGGCACGGGCTGTCCCTGAGACAGGATGAAGGGAGTCATCGCCAAATCCAGGGAGACTTTGGTGGTATCCGAGGGGATGGGAGAGAACCCTCTCCACCACTTTGAAGGCCGAGGGAGAAGCCCTCCCCGGATCCGAAGCGGGGACCATAGCCAAATCCAGGGAAGCCTGAGGTCCGAGGGAACGGATCGGATCTGAAAAGGTCGGAGCCGAAGAATCCATTCCCCTGGGTCTGACTCCCTGTCCGCGTCTCCGAGAGTCACTCGGATCCGAACAAGTCAGATCTGAAGAACTCAAGGTAACAGCCGGAGTCGAGGTTGGAAGAACAGTCAGCGCCAAGCTACCAGCTCTGAAAAACCTCGGATCCAAGAGCCCCAAAGCACGGATCGGGGAAGGAGAGATGGGGCAGAAAAGAGGCATGGATGTCCCCCCTCCAGAGGGAGAGGGGCCTGACAAGACTCCCATCTGAATTTGGGTCTGAATGAATCTCCGCATCATCCTGTCCATGTCCGATAGGCTCCGAGTCGACCTCGAAGAGGCCACCGACTCGGATCTAGCTGGTCTGCGCAATGGGGAGGAAGGCCTTGGGTCTGAATGTCCCAACGGTTCTGGTGAAAAACGAGCAGACCGGAGCCATAGAGAAACAGGCCTCATCATCTTAGAAGGGGGACTGAGAAAGAGCTCCCTGTCTGGGGATCTCTTACAATGTCTGTCCTTCCTCTTCTCCCTATCCTCTCTGTGCCTTTCTTTATCTTTTTCTTTTTCCCTGTCAGCCATGCTGACTATAGATTTGTCTTTAGAAGACCCATCACCAGAAGAAGAGGGAGGATGAGTCCCTGTCTGGGTGGGAGGTAGAACGCTAGAGACAGAGGTCAAAGCAGATTCCAGCAGGGAGAAGGCCTTTGGCTACAAGCTTGGCCTTCCGATCCCTAAGGGCCCTCAGATTAAAACCAGAACAGATAGCACATTGAGTGGACAAATGTGCCTCTCCCAAGCAAATTACACACAAAGTGTGACCATCAGCCGGGGACAGCTTATGGCCACACTGTATATTTTTTGAAAACAGGCTTCGGCTGATCAGCCACAGTCCTGCACCCAAAAGTACAAACACTACCTACCAGAAAAAAACACATACAAACACAGGTAGGGGAAGGGCAGGCCTAAGTACTACTCTCTACAAAACTTTTTTTTTTTTTTTTTTTAAACCGACGAACAAGCAAGACACTAAACAAGGGGTGGAAGGGAAAATATTCACTCAAACACACACTAGATACAAGAAATAATACCACTTACTATCTCTCAACTCAGAGCAAAGAAGACCTTTCTCCTGCAGTCCGTGTAATGGCAACTGGACAAGGATTTTCCACATACCATTCCTCACAATACCACTGCTGCCAAATCTATAAACTACTTGGGATAAAATTTTCCTGAGTAGTTAACCAGAGATGCTCTGCTTGCTGTATTAGGCATGGCTGCACTGTTTCTTGGTGCATTTCCTTCAAACCCAAATCATGGATGAATTGTTAAAATATCTCCTGGAGTCTAAGGTAGAGACCAGTGAGAAGTGGTTCATACTAGGCAATCAATCTGTAGATCATTACATATACAGCCAGTACCCAGACAATGAGCAAAGGTAAGAACCAAACTCAGTACCTTGTGTTTGCAAGGTAAACAGCAGTCGATTGGACTAGCTAATGCAACTTCCACTCTCAAAAATATCTCGGTTAAGAAATGGTGAAAACAAAAAAGGGAAAGTTCCTGTCAAGGTGTAACTGTCTCTTGAAGCAGGCAGGACATTTAATTACTTAAAAGCAGTATTATGATCAGAACAATTAGTGATTCTTGATTTTACTAAATAGTTTACCCTATACAATGACAACTCAGTTAACAGCAACCCACATGTCTGGATCAACTATTCAGAATTCTGATGCATTTTTAAGGTTCTGTAAACCAAAGTCCACAACCAATGGTTTTGTGCTGGCAGGGAACAGTTGTAACATGATGGACATAGAAACTGTATAGTGGGACATTAAAAGTGATTTGAGTATGGGAAATTCTCATAGACTTTTACGCAGAAATTTACCCATATTAGTAAGATAAATAGGTACTAATTGCCAGTAAATGTTGCGTAAAATGGCACTAGTCTGCAAACAGAAAACCAGAAGTCAGTTCTTTATTCACAGGTTCAGAAAAGGGGTAGATAAAGGCTTGATTAGACAAAGAATACTTGAGCAAGTAAACTCACCATAGCAGTAGTTGTCTGAATGATCACTACTGCACTAACCTTAGTTACAAGGGCTATATCCTTCCAAGGATGTAACATAGGTTGGTACTAGGCTACTGGCCCTAGGGCCTATACAAGCCTAGCCATAACAATTCCCTGGATATTTCTTCCCACAATATTTACTTTCTTGGACCCCTGTCTAGCAGGGCGACTGCCGTGATCCCCAGGGTGAATTTCCCATCTCCCATCCAATTGTCAAGGTTCCTTTTGAAGAGGGCCAAGAAGGCGCTCTGCTTGTCATATAAGGGCAGTCTATTCCAGTGTCTGGGGAGTCTCTGGGTCAGGAACCTAACCCTCCAGCATGTTTTGTTCACTGTGATGACAAGGTTTCTATCCCTGGAGTGTGTGGCTCTCAGGGATTGGGATTTCTTTAAGTGGAGCATGTCCAACTGCTCAGGGTTTGACATGGCCTTGTATGTTAAGCAGAGACTGCCTCTGAGTAGACAATATGCCACAGAGTATAGCTGGAGTTTTTTTTAGATGGTCAGCATAGGGCATCTGCTTTAGGCCTGTGATTCTTTTAGTGAAGCATTTCTGCGGCCTTTTCAGCTGTTGCAGATGTCTTGTGAGGTATATACCAAACGGGGCACTGTACTCTATAATGGGTCTAATGCGGGATGAGTACAGTGGGACAATGACCTCCTTTTTTCTGGATGAAAAGCCCTTAGTGATGAGGTGTGCCATATAGAAGTATCTTCTGACTGTTGTGCGATGTGGTTATCGAAGATGAGACCACTGTCCACCTGTGTCTCCAAGTCTCTCATCACACTTTCGGTGCTTAGTGTACTGCCACCTATGTGGTAATTCATGGGTACATGTTTTTTCCCAAAGGGGATAACTATACATTTCTTGGCATTAAGCTTGAGCCCATGGCTCTGGCACCAAGCGTCTGTTTCTGTAAGACCCATTTGTAGAATACCCACATCGTGTGGGGATTCAATAATGGTTCCCAGTTTGCAGTCTTCTGCAAACTTTGTTAGCCAGAGTCCCTTAGTGTTAGCCTCTACTTCAGAGAAGTAGATGCCAAACAAGAGCGAGCCCAGGACTGAACCCTGAGGTACTCCACTTGTCTGGAGCTGGATTTGGAGTTGGCTACTTTTACAGTCTGGGTTCTGTCAGTAAGCCATTTGGCAACCCATCGAGTGACATAGGGAATTATGCCCAGCTTAGTAAGTTTATCTATGATTCCAGAGTGGGGGATGGTGTTGAGAGCCTTGGCGAGGTCCAGATAGGCTGTGTGGAATGCCTTACCCTCCTCCACAGCTCTGGAGACTGATTCGAAGAAGTCAATCAGGTTCAGGAGACAAGATCGGCCCTTCACGAACCCAAACTGGGTGGGGTCCAGTGTTTGAAGGTTGCCACTGTCTTTGTTCATAAGTTCCATGATAATGCGTTCCATGCCCTTGCAGATCAGGCTCATCAGACTGATGGGACGGTAGTTCCCAGGATCCAAAGTTGATCCCCCTTGTGGAGTGGGATAACTGTAGCCGTGCGCCACTCAGTGGGCATGAAGCCTGAGGTCAGGCTATGATTAAACATAACACTTAGGTGGAGGTGCTAGTTCATGTAGTACACAGCCCGGGATGTCACATGGTCCCATGGATGCTGTATTCTTAGCTTTGGAGAGTGCGGTTTCTAACTGTGTGGCCATGATTACCAGAATTTGGCAATCTTCTGGTATTGAGATGGGCCCTTTACGGAATGGGGGGTGAAGTTGGCACTAAATCGATCTGCCAGGATATTGGCAATATCCTTGGGATCAGTATATTTAATGTCATTCTGCTGTAGCTCAGAGCAGATCTGAGCATTACCATTTAGATTCTTGACATAACTAGAGAATGGCTTGTGGTTGTCTTTGGAATCTTTGGCAATTTTATTTTCGTAACTAGCTTTGGAGGATTTTATGAGGGCTCTCAGCTTCTTACTGAGGCTGTTAAGTAGGTTTTTTGCGTCCTGGGATTTTATTCTTTTTCTGCAACAGTTTCTTCATTCTGTTGTATACTTTGTTTATGGCAGGGGACCACCAGATTGGCTTCAATCAGCAGGTCAACTTCCAAAGCTTCAACCAACCTGCCATGTGCTCAAACCTTTAGGCAGCTTTTGTGTGTGTGTGTGTGTGTGTGTGTGTGTGTGTGTCTATATATATATATATATATATATATATATATATATATATATATATATATATATATATATATATATATATATATATACACACACACACACACAAGGACCAGATGGCTTAATGGTTAAGCTCTTTACCTCCCATGCACAAAGTTCGATACTGACCGCCAAACAATGCCTGTTTAGAGTTTGCATGTTCTCGGTCTGTCTCCGTGGGGTTTCTCCCATGTTTGAAAAACATGCTGTGTGTTTCCATCTCAAACTCCCCAATGAATGGAGCTGTGGGCTGCAGCACAGACTCTACATGGTGCCCTACAGGGAGAAGAGTTGTACAGACCAACTGCTTTGGGCATCTACTGTGGTGCGCAGTATCCTCAAGATAGAAGAACACGGATCACAGACTTCAAGCCGTGGCAGGCCTAGTCACTCGATGGTGTAAAATAAGTCTCTAGGTAATTCGGTCATGTTGACTAATGTCGCCAAAAATTGGCATAAGTAGTTACTGGTGATAAGTGGGTTGAGGACCCGGCCTACTCTCACCCACGACAGGGACCCCTGCTAACAGTGGGAGGAGTATATGTGCCCCTAATGGTCAGTGTGTGCCTGCCATAAAGTCAAGCAGCTCCGGGCCAATAAGCTACTGGCTGGCCGGTGTCTAGTTGCCCAGCTTGAGTTACCTGCGATAGCTCTGCTGAGCAAAAGCTGGACATAAAACTAACCAACCTGCTAAACATGAACTGAGAATTGCTATGCTTAATGTGGGTTCACTGACAAGATGCAGCTTGGAAGTGGATGATATGAAGGAAAGTGGACATCCTAAGTATCCAAGAGACAAGATGAAAGGGCAGTGCAGCAAAGCCACTTAGCTTGGGATCCAGACTCTACTACTCAGGTGGGGGACAGGCTAGAAATGGTGTAGGAATTGTGGTGAGAAAGAGGCTTCAGAAGGCAGTGAGGGTATCATCAGAATTAATGAAAGACTCATGGAAATCAGACTCCTGTGCAATGATAGGGCAGTATTCATAATCTCAGCCTGTGCCCCACAGCACCAGTGCAATGATAGGGCAGTATTCATAATCTCAGCCTGTGCCCCACAGCAGGGTTGTGATAATGAGGAAAAGAGTGCATTTAGACAGCAGCTGCAGGCCCTACTAGATAAAGCAGGACAACATGAATTGGTGTTGATAATGGGGGACTTGAATGCACATATTGGGACAGACAGAACTGGATATGAGGACTGCCTGGGTCCACATGGGTGAGGTAACAGGAATAAAAAAGGAGAAGCCATTCTAGACTTCTGTCTGGCAAACGGCTTGATAGTAGTCAACACATGGCTCAGAAAGCGAGACAGTCACACCACATACAAGAGCAGCCAACATGCAACTCAGGTAGACTTTCTCCTAGTAAGGAAAAGGCACTGTGGTAGAATCAATGACTGCAAAGTCAACCCCAGTGAAACAGTTGGCCCACAGCATAAACCATTAGTTGCCACAAACAGCTGTAACCAGTGGTCAGAAAAGGCTCTAAGGTCAAGAGAGACCAGGCTGAAGACCTGGAAGTTGACTAGAGAGAAAGTACAGTAGTTCAAGGAATTGCTCAGGGCTCTAGCACCCCAAGAAGAGGAAGAAATAGGTGGAGTTGAAGAAGAGTGGCAGTGCC